>NW_026557682.1:0-69615 GCF_026930045.1 Uloborus diversus
CCTCTGTACACGAGTATACTCGGGGTAACACGTATGTATAAGTATATTCTCGTGTGTACATGAACATACTTGTATATACACGTACCTTCTCGTATATGCACGCTTAAATATGTATATAAACGTAGAAATACAAATGTACCTCTTTACACGAGTATAATCGGAGTAACACGTATCTATACGCATATTCTCATGTGTACACGTATATACACGTATCTTCGCTTGTGTGCACGCATAAATATGTATATACACAATTAAAAGCAAATTTACCTCTGTACACGAGTATACTCGGGGTAACACGTATCTCTACGCATAATCGTGTGTACACGTACATACTCGTATATACACGTATTTACTCGTTTATAAACGCATAAATATGCACATACACCTAGAAATACAAATGTGAAATGTTACACGAGTATACTCGGGTTAAACACGTATCTATAAGCCTTTTATCATGTGTGCACGTACTTACTCGTATATACACGTATTTTCTCGTATATGCCTGCATAAATATGTATATACACGTTTAAATAGAAATTTACCTCTGTACACGAGTATACTCGGGTTAACACGTATCTATATGCATATTCTCGTGTGTGCACGAACATACTTGTATATACACGTACTTTCTCGTATATGCGCGCTTAAATATGTATATAAACGTAGAAATACAAATGTACCTCTTTACACGAGTATACTCGGGGTATTACATATCTATACGCATATTCTCATGTGTACACGTATATACACGTATCGTCGCTTGTGTGCACGCATAAATATGTATATACACAATTAAAAGCAAATTTACCTCTGTACACGAGTATACTCGGGGTAACACGTATCTATACGCATAATCGTGTGTACACGTACATACTCGTATATACACGTATTTACTCGTTTATAAACGCATAAATATGCACATACATGTAGAAATACAAATGTGCCATGTTACACGAGTATACTCGGGTTAAACACGTATCTATAAGCCTATTATCATGTGTGCACGTACTTACTCGTATATACACGTATTTTCTCGTATATGCCTGCATAAATATGTATATACACGTTTAAATATAAATTTACCTCTGTACACGAGTATACTCGGGGTAACACGTATGTATAAGTATATTCTCGTGTGTACATGAACATACTTGTATATACACGTACCTTCTCGTATATGCACGCTTAAATATGTATATAAACGTAGAAATACAAATGTACCTCTTTACACGAGTATAATCGGAGTAACACGTATCTATACGCATATTCTCATGTGTACACGTATATACACGTATCTTCGCTTGTGTGCACGCATAAATATGTATATACACAATTAAAGGCAAATTTACCTCTGTACACGAGTATACTCGGGGTAACACGTATCTCTACGCATAATCGTGTGTACACGTACATACTCGTATATACACGTATTTACTCGTTTATAAACGCATAAATATGCACATACACCTAGAAATACAAATGTGAAATGTTACACGAGTATACTCGGGTTAAACACGTATCTATAAGCCTTTTATCATGTGTGCACGTACTTACTCGTATATACACGTATTTTCTCGTATATGCCTGCATAAATATGTATATACACGTTTAAATAGAAATTTACCTCTGTACACGAGTATACTCGGGTTAACACGTATCTATATGCATATTCTCGTGTGTGCACGAACATACTTGTATATACACGTACTTTCTCGTATATGCGCGCTTAAATATGTATATAAACGTAGAAATACAAATGTACCTCTTTACACGAGTATACTCGGGGTATTACATATCTATACGCATATTCTCATGTGTACACGTATATACACGTATCGTCGCTTGTGTGCACGCATAAATATGTATATACACAATTAAAAGCAAATTTACCTCTGTACACGAGTATACTCGGGGTAACACGTATCTATACGCATAATCGTGTGTACACGTACATACTCGTATATACACGTATTTACTCGTTTATAAACGCATAAATATGCACATACATGTAGAAATACAAATGTGCCATGTTACACGAGTATACTCGGGTTAAACACGTATCTATAAGCCTATTATCATGTGTGCACGTACTTACTCGTATATACACGTATTTTCTCGTATATGCCTGCATAAATATGTATATACACGTTTAAATATAAATTTACCTCTGTACACGAGTATACTCGGGGTAACACGTATGTATAAGTATATTCTCGTGTGTACATGAACATACTTGTATATACACGTACCTTCTCGTATATGCACGCTTAAATATGTATATAAACGTAGAAATACAAATGTACCTCTTTACACGAGTATAATCGGAGTAACACGTATCTATACGCATATTCTCATGTGTACACGTATATACACGTATCTTCGCTTGTGTGCACGCATAAATATGTATATACACAATTAAAAGCAAATTTACCTCTGTACACGAGTATACTCGGGGTAACACGTATCTCTACGCATAATCGTGTGTACACGTACATACTCGTATATACACGTATTTACTCGTTTATAAACGCATAAATATGCACATACACCTAGAAATACAAATGTGAAATGTTACACAAGTATACTCGGGTTAAACACGTATCTATAAGCCTTTTATCATGTGTGCACGTACTTACTCGTATATACACGTATTTTCTCGTATATGCCTGCATAAATATGTATATACACGTTTAAATAGAAATTTACCTCTATACACGAGTATACTCGGGTTAACACGTATCTTTATGCATATTCTCGTGTGTGCACGAACATACTTGTATATACACGTACTTTATCGTATATGCGCGCTTTAATATGTATATAAACGTAGAAATACAAATGTACCTCTTTACACGAGTATACTCGGGGTATTACATATCTATACGCATATTCTCATGTGTACACTTATATACACATATCGTCGCTCGTGTGCACGCATAAATATGTATATACACAATTTAAAGCAAATTTACCTCTGTACACGAGTATACTCGGGGTAACACGTATCTATACGCATAATCGTGTGTGCACGTACATACTCGTATATACACGTATTTACTCGCTTATAAACGCATAAATATGCACATACACGTAGAAATAGAAATGTGCCATCTTACACGAGTATACTCGGGTTAAACACGTATCTATAAGCCCATTGTCGTGTGTGCACGTACTTACTCGTATATACACGTATTTTCTCGTATATGCCTGCATAAATATGTATATACACGTTTAAATAGAAATTTACCTCTTTACACGAGTAAATTCGGGGTAACACATATCTATGAGCATATTCTCGTGTGTGCACGAACATACTTGTATATACACGTACTTTCTCGTATACGCACGCTGGAATATGACGTAGAAATACAAATGTACCATTTTACACGAGTATACTCGGGGTAACACGTATCTAGACGCATATTCTTATGTGTACACGTACATACTCTTATGTACACGTACATACTCGTATATACACGTATTTACTGGTGTATGCACACATAAATATGTATATTTACTTAAAATTTCAAATATACCTCCGTACACGAACGTACGCGGGATAACACGTTTATATACGTAGTCGTATGTACACGCATCAACTCGTGTATGCTTGCATAAATATATATATACACGTAGAAATACAAATGTGCCTCTGTTCATGTGATATTTATATTTTACGAATGTAATCTGAATTAAAAAAGTAATCAAATCAATTTGATTACTTTTAATCTGATTACTTTTAGTCTGACTAAATTCAATCTGATTAATTTAATCTGAACTAAATCAATCTGAACTAAATTAGTTTTTTTAGTCAACTAACGAGTTAGTTTAAACTAACGTTAATCTTCGTCTGCAATTGAATTAAATTTTTAAAATATTAGTCTGAACTAAATGAGAGTCAGATTACTTTAGTCAACTAATCAATCAATTACAAATTTAGTTGATTTTTTTAGTTGATGCCCAACACTGCAAAGGATCATTTGATAATCAAGCATTCGACAGCATACATTCAATTATAACAATATTCGAATGAAACATTCGAGAAACAATTATTTGATAATAACACCGTTTAGATCGCAAGGGTATCTATTTCTCAAGTGTGCTGGCACACCTTTTAAAATCAAGACCCCGACCCCCTTAAGAAGGATACTCCCTAAAAAAGACTAACGTCCACTAAGAATTTCAATGGCGTAGTCTGTGCCATGACCCACCTCCCCTGTGGGCACCGCAGCGCAGCCCGTCACTCACTCTAAATTTTTCTGGGTGAAGGGTTCAATGCAAATTTTTTCGGATGACAACAAAAACCATGCGCATTCATAAGTAAAATCATTAACTTTTCAAAGTCAGCCCTCTGACCCCATAAATGGCGGATACGCCCCTGCAACTGAAACACTTCAGAAGCAGGGGTACTCATCCGCCCTGAGGTCAAGGGCACCCCCCTCAATATCGCAGAGACCTCCTCCCCCCCCAAAAGAGAAAAACACCCCTCAAAACACCCTCTTCCCTCAAGAAGGATATTCCCTAAAAAGGCTAACATCCATGAAGAATTTCAGTGGCGCAATCTGCGCTATGAACCACCTCCCCTGTGGGCACCTCAACGCAGCCCGTCAGTCACTCCAAATTTTTCTGGGGAAAGGGTTCAATGCAAATTTTTTCGGAAGACAACAAAAACAATGCCCATTCATAAGTAAAATCATTAACTTTTCAAAGCCAGTTCTCTGACCCCCTAAATGACGGATCCGCCCCTGCAACTGAATCGCTTCAGAAGCAGGGGTACCCCCCCCTGAGGTCAAAGACGCACCCTCCTCAATATCGCAGAGCCCCCCAAAAAATGAAAAATACCCCTTAAAACACCGCCCCTAAAAATGTCAATGGCACAGGCTACGCCATGACCTCCCCCCCCTCCCTTTCTAGGTGAGCACCCCTATCAGAAGTCAACTATATTGAGAGGTTCATTTGATTATCAAATCGGTCGAAAAATACATTGCTCGAGTGATTGACATCTCGAGAACTCAACATCTCGAAAACTCAACATCTCGAGAACTCAAGATCTCGAGAAGTTCAAAGCGAGAACTCGAGCAGTTGATCGCTCGAGCACTCAGAAAGTGACAATCGAGAACTCGAGCAGTTGATCGCTCGATTACTCGGAAAGTGATATTTGAGAACTCGAGCAGTCCATCGCTCGAGAACTCGAAAAGTGGTAATCGAGAACTCGAGAAGTTCATCGCTCGAGAACTCGAAAAGTGGTAATCGAGTTCTCGAATGATCTTGAATAATCGAGTGATTCGATTATGAGAACTCGATTATGCCCATCACTACTACCTGTTAGTGCATTATTCCGCTCAAACCAAACACAAATGAGGCTTGCTGTCCTCATTTGTTGGCAAACCCTTATTAAGATACGCAACCCATCTCTACCTTCCCAAATTATTAGCTAGTCATTATATTTTATTGTAACTGAAGAGGCTTTTATTTTATAATATGAAAGTCAATGAAATAAGGACTTTGAAAAAGCAAAAGTGATAGAAAACGTTCCAAATCAATGATTTTCAGGTATCCCAGTCAGTGTTAATATCGAAAAGATGCAAAATATGGAAAACAGACGAAAGAGTTAAGATTAATTAGGATTGTCTTTAGGTAATGAATCTGAACCAAGGTAATTTCAGAGCCCAAATGATATATATATATATATATATATATATATATATATATATATATATATATATATATATACTGAAACAAAATAAAAGAAAATTAGAAAAGAATAAAATAAAACAAAATGGAGTAAACCGCAAGCCCAATGTTGCGCAAAGCAGCTAAACAAACAGCCACGTAAATATTACAACATGCAAACAATAAACACATAAGGGATAACAAAATTAAACAAATAAGAATATTAAAACTAATAATAAGACTAAGTTGATGAAGCCAGAACTCCTCAGCAGTGGAACCTTCATCCTAAGGTCAACAGATCCAAAATTTTAAACAAAAATCTAAAGCGAAGATATCCAATTCCGAAAAAGCTAGCATTTAGTAATACACAGGGCTATTATTGAGTGCTTAAACCACAACACGTGGACACGTGGACTTTAGTTGATGATGCTTTAAGATATTAGTTTTACGGTCGACTTTGCTCGTTTTAAGGAACTGTTTTTATGGATAAATATATTTTTATTTGAATGGATCTACGTTTTATCAACTGGAATGAACATTGAACTGCGGTACATGGTACTGAGCTCTCACCTGGAATATTAGGTAAGACCTTTGAATTTCTGCTCGTGGTACGGTGGAGGACTATTATTGATAGCCATTGGCTTCTAATAGTCGAGACGAAATTCCCGTGTATATGTTTAGGTCTTAGTTCCAAGAAATCTGCGTTCATTTTTCGCATACGGTGCGTTTAGCCCCTTTTCCGGAACTGGACATCCTCGCTTTAGTTTTTAGTTTAAAATTTTGGGGTCTGTTGACCTTAAGATGAAGGTTTCACTGCTGAGGTGTTCTGGCTTCATCAACTTAGTCTTATTATTAGATTTATTATTCTTATTTGTTTAATTTTGTATATCCCTTATGTGTTTATTGTTTGCATGTTGTAATATATATATATATATATATATATGTGTGTGTGTGTGTGTGTGTGATCATTTCAAAAACTTCCAAACAACTGTTATACCGTTGAAATTGGAGATTTTTAGTAAAATGTTTAACCAACTAAACTTTCTTACATTATTTTGGTGATTTCATGAAAGTAAATCAACAAGAATTTTCTATAAATGTTCTTAGAAGATCTTTTGCACGTAGCTTCAGTTTTATTTGTCCTGAAAAAGAAGAAGCTGCTGTACGGTCTTCAAAACCGATGTTGTTAACCTTCCTCATCCAATGATCAGTAGAGGCACAGAAAGAGTTGCTTTGAAAATGAAATTTGGTCGTGCTATTTTTGGCAATCATAATCTTTACTGTTTAAACTAAATTCGCTTAACAATGTAAGGCATTTTCTTGGATGTAATTATTTCTGGAAACTTAGAATAGTGTTTCATTGGACATATAATTATTGCAACATCATTATTTCAACTTTTAATCTCTGTGAGTCAAGCCTTCATCAAGTGGGAAGGTTCGACCCAGTTTTGACACTCTTGAAAAATCTTTACTAATTATAAAGCTGAAAGTCTGGATGTCTGTTACGCGCATAGCGCCTAGACCAATCGACCGATTTTCATGAAACTTGGCACAAAATTAATTCGTAGCATAGGAGAGAGCACCTTGAAGCGATTTTTCGAAAATTCGATTTTACTATTTTTCTATTCCAATTTTAAGCCCATTTTACCGAGCAAATTACCATAACATGGACGAGCAAATTAACATAGCATATTGGCGAGAAATTAATCATTCATCATTTGTAAATATACGAGCTAACCAAATGACCTTTTAATTTACGGGCAAAGCCGTGCAGTAGTTACCAATAAAAAGAATAAATAAAAGATTCGAATAAATAATAATAATGTCAATAGCGAAAAAATTGCGAACGATTTTATTTCTGAATAAATCATTATAATACGTAAAATGTATGTATCACAATCACAAAAAATTTAAAAACTATTGTCACTTCTTTTTGGTTTTGCCAACGATTAAAAAATAAAAACAAAAGTTGTTTTGGAATGAAATGTTTATTTTTCTTTAAACATGACAATGGTTGAAAAAAGAAAATACATATTCAGGAAGAAAGATTTTATGATCATTATGATCTGGTTCGAATTAAGTTTCTTTATAAATTATTGTATACAAATTGTTTTTACTTCATTTGATTTCTATTAATTTATTTTACTTATTTTTTTAATTTTTGAGGAATTGATTTTGTTTGGATCTTTTTTAAAATCTTATTTCGAAATGTTACTCCTCTCATATTTTTATTTGTTCAATCCAATTTTATTCTTTCATTTTTAACCGAAGTTCCCAATTTGGGGGACAAAAAACTTCTCACCCGCTTTGAATTTTTACCGTAATCGAAATACAGTTGAACCCCGTTTAATCAAAAACCGTCGTAGCAAATTACAAAGATTCCTAAGACCTACAACTTATGTTAGCATAAGGTCATAATAATTTCGGTTTCATGATTTTATTTTTTTGGAGCAAAATAGTTTCTCCAATTTTTTTAACTTTGTAAAAACGGGACTTGACTGAACAATTTTTAAATTCAATTTAAAAGTAAAAGTCTGTAGTTATGCTTAAAAGTAAATCGAAAATAAATTTGCCTTATTCCTCTGAAAAGGACGTTATGTGGTCGGATTGAAACACAAGGAAATAAAGAGTAATGCTCAACACAATGCGGTTGTTTCCTTCAGTCAAAAGTTCTTCTTTTTAGCCACTGAAATTGATAGAATAAACAAGAAAAAAAAAAAAAAAAAAAAAAACATAAAACTATGAAGCACGAAAAAAATCTTTTATTTTCCCAACAGTTATTTTTTATTTATCTTTTTTAAATGTCCGATTTTGGAACTAAGGCGTCTTCTTTATGACGTCACAAGTGATGTACTTTGGCGCGCTACTTCATTGCTGTGCTAAACGCGCTCCATTGCTACGCTTTAATGTCAACCGCGTTGGCCGGTTATGATAATTCGCACTGGCATCAATGAATGACATTTCATCACGTGGTGACGTCATGTGCAGAATTGTAAAAAATGAATTTCAATCTGCGCAGCGATTAAAATAATTGTTAACAAACAGTAAACTTTGTCAAATTATTTAAAAGGTAGTTAAATGCTATGTTTTTAAGCATGCTCTTTCAGAAAAAAATACTTTTAAAATTTC
The DNA here is from genome assembly GCF_026930045.1 of Uloborus diversus. Classification (NCBI taxonomy): domain Eukaryota; kingdom Metazoa; phylum Arthropoda; class Arachnida; order Araneae; family Uloboridae; genus Uloborus; species Uloborus diversus. Next base: position 8,803 of record NW_026557682.1, read on the forward strand.
GGAAACAACCCCATTGTTTGAGCTTAGATGATGCTTAAGCGATGTTGATTGGAATAAATAAGGAAAAAAAAAAATCTACTCTTATAGTACAGTAAAAATAGGGGTCGAACCCAAACATCCAAAAAAAAAAAGCTAAACCTGGTGCAAATTGTTTATTACCCTCACAATAAGAACAGATAAAAAGTCCCACCCCATTGTGCGTCGGGTTTCGGAGTGGGGGGCATCTAAAAATTGCTGTTTTGAGCATTTTTTCGGAATTTTTAGAGTAAATTTCAAGAGGGAATATTATGTCATACTAAATTTAAAAGCATGAAAATAAAAGCGTTAACTCACAAGAGAAATGACACAACCCACCTAGAGCCCCCCCCCTCCATCCCCGTAAAACGAAGCAGTACACCCGTTCCCCTCCTCCATACATTTGAACCGGAAATATTATTTTATAATATTTTATGCAAAGTTAAAGTTAGTAATCAAGTGTGTCATCCTTCAAGTGCGATGGTGCCCCTCCTTTCAAAGCTACAGCACTCCCTGCCCCGAAAAAAAACAATACGCCAATCCCTCCCCCCCCCCCTTCTTTCCATTTCAAGTAGAAGTATTATTTCAAGTAAATTTAAAATGCATTAAATCAGGACTGTCCACCCCACAAGAACAGTAGCTCACTTCCCAAAACGAAATAACGTACTTAAAGATACCCCCCTCCCCCGCCCTCTAATGGCACAATTGATTAAATGGTCAGAAAAATTATGCTGAACTGTTTTTTGTTTCTCTTTTACTATATTGCTTTTTTGCAGCACTTAAAAGCAAAATTTTTAGTTTGCGTTCTAACATGCGTGCCTCAAATACGTCATCAGATTGAGATAAAAGCTCCAACAGAACTGGAGTTCTCAAATGATTTCTCCTAAGCTTGTAACAAAAAGTCTTCGTTATCAAGATCTTTTTTGAAAACAGATTCTCGGAAAAATCGTTATTGTTGCAGCTATGTCTGACACAGTTTGCGCATATAGTTGAGCACTTAAGTCCACTTTCAGACTTAGCAAATATTCATTTTTCCAATGAACCCCTCAGAGCAAGCACAAGATATGAGGCGAAGAAAGTCTTCTAGAGCGGAAGGCTTGCTGTTGTAATTATTCCAGGCCCCACAATATATGTTCGTAAAAATTTTTAGGTCCAGAGATTTCCTCTTTAGAATCTTGATCTGTAGGTGTTCTAGTGGGAGAATATTTTGGGTAGACATGTTGAATCCTGCGCAAAATAATTTTACAGGCCATCAAAGAAAGCGGTCATTTTGGTTCACTTGCTTATTACGTTTTTCACAACGTGCGTACCTATAAATTTAATTTTAGTTTTAAACTGATATTTTGGGGCCTAGAAAGTCAATTAATGTAATAGTTACGTCATAAAAGCCGCTCTGGCTATTTCCACAATTTTTAAGTGAAATATTTCTAACGTTTTTTGTTAGCCATTCTAGTTACTAAAAAGTGTACTATAAATGAAACCAAACGATATTGAAGTGAAATTCTTTTGTGTAAATCAATATTTTTCAAGGTCACTAGCGCAGCCAGCAATACCTTCTGGAGGGGTGTTTTTTTTAAATCAAAACTACCTTCTGAAGAGGATTTTTTGATCAAAAATACTTTATGAAAGGGTGGGGGTTTTTGATCAAAACAGCCCTTTCATATGCATAAGCTACTATATTAGAACTTTCTTTCATGTTAAAACCAATGGCTCTGAGGGATGTTTTCACCCCCAAACACCCCAGGATTTATTCTTTCAGAAATAAAAGAATTGATGCTTAATGTTGATGAAAATGCATTGGTTTATATTAATGAAATAAAACTATTTCTCGTAACAACGTATAATGAAAGGATTCTTTTCTGTGCTTCCGAAAGAAAGAATGAACCTTTGTTGGTTTTTTCTAGTCATTTATCTCCAAAAGTACTTGCTGCTGCTATTCGCTCACAAGAAGCTGTGAAGACTGCCGAATGCATCTTGAGAAAATCATTATAAGATGTTGATTTTTGACTACAAGAGAAGTTCTGCGACGATAGTAAAGATGGTTGGTTCAGGATGCTCTTGGCTCAAAGGATGAAGAAAAAGGTCAAATACTGATTCAATCACTACGCACAAATATTGAAAGCGTGCACGAATTGAGAAGTTTTTCATTCACTGTAATCACTTGTAAAACACTTGATTATTGCTGATCTCGAAGAAAATTACAAATTATACTTTCAAACAGTTGAGTTACTGTTTCCAGTCTTTCGTGATTTTGACTGCATCAATTATCTACTATGTGCAACATGGTACATAGAGAGGATAAGGGTGCTAGAAAATGAGTGTCTCTACTTGTAGGAAAAATTTATTCAAGGTAGATTTCTTCTTAAAAAAAAGAATGGTAAATTCAATGCTGTGAAACCAGACATGAAGTTGGAACAAACGATTCAACGGTCACAGAAAAGTGCCGGAGAAATTGCAGGGCAGACGAGAAAAAGTATGTTACCGAATGGCATTTAAAGTATTATGAAATTTTAAAGATGTGTTGATGCAATGTGTTTCGTGGTCTTACTTATTCTCATCTAATGGATCACTGTGAGAGTGTTCCGCATCATTATCTCTATAGGCATTCGTAGCCAGTATTTTGATGAAAATGTCAAAAGACTTGTTGATTTTATGTATCAACATATAAATCTGTATGAGATTTCTGAAACAGTGCAATTTGACAGCTTTCTCACTAAGCAACTTGTGAATGGTAGTGTCAAGATTCACCCTGTCAATATCATGAATCTTTGATCAGAACAGTACCGCCAGTTTAGACAGAAGTTATTTGTTACAAAAATTGTTTGACTTACATTCGAAAGTCAACCTACCAAGCTTCGATGCACACAGTTCTTCACAAAATATCACTTCTAAGCTAATAGGAAAGAATCAACTTTAACAAGGGTAGAGACATGGAAATAGCGAAAGAAAGGGGAGAATGCATTACAAATATTTTAGCTCAAGACTTGTTTCCAACGAACACATTTTGTGATGGTGGTTCACCTAAAAGCTAGATATTATCGTTGCACAATTGCAGAAATATCTGTTGCCAGAATTTCTATTTAGCAAGGTATCCCCTATGAAAACTGCTCTCGTTATCTATTTCATGTCACAAGTCCGCTAAATAAAGAAAACGTTTCGAGAAGTTATTGCCAGCTATGTTCTGCACGGATCCATTTTTGTATGCTCTTTTCATGAACTTCATGTTGTGTTCGATGATTATTTGCAGCATTCTGTGAAATAATCTGAAAGGATGGGAAGAGAATCAACTGAGGGCACAATAAATCTTGCTGTAATTGACAGAAAAACATTAGTACCCAAAAAATCAAGTATCTTCGCAAAAAAGTTTCCTGAATTCCTAAAAGATGCACGAATGCAGACTTTGCACTGGTGTGAAAAATAGTTTTTGCTACCAGTTTAAATATTGACGGAGCGTGTTTATTAAGTGTATCGGCTTTAGATTGTTTATGGCTCGTTCGGATTGACTAAGCTTCCAATGGGGGCATATCAGTCACTGGATAGCTACAGTTTTGCGAGGTCGGATTGCAGGCCAGGAATATGGTTGGTTCTTGCTTGCAATTTTCGCGTAGCTTGGCCATGGTTGCTCTATTATTTCTGGAGCTTTCTTAGTAAATCAGGAAGGTTCTAATCAAACAACTTAAACCTATTTAGTTTTTCTAGAAGGTTCACGACTGGCTTTAATAGGGGAGATTTCTTAATATTTCAGAAAGGTTACTGACTTTTATCGGAAAACGTTCCTGGTTTTTGTAAGATATGCTACTGGCTGAAATTGGGCACATCAGCTGCCTATTATTTTCCAGGAACGTTTCTGAATCATTTTTACAGTACAGGCGTCGCCAAAGACCTCGTAGTGCAATAACATACAATGCAAAAACAGATCGTAACCTTTTTTAAAAGTAACCAATCTTGTATTTTTCGTTTATTGTGTTATTAAAGAAACATGTATGTGATAATAGGGTGGTCACAAGGTACATGGGGAAAAACTTTTTTCAACTAATCTTTTGCGGCACCCCCCTAAAATGTGCCAATAGACTAGAAAATGTGATTTGCAAAGTTTCAAGTCTTTTCGATGACATTAACACGTGCCGCAAAGAGGCTAAAGTTACAAAAAATAGCAATTTTTAGCAAAAAATCGTAGTTTTTCATCTGTAAAACCAAAACTATTCATTCTAGAAACTTCGTCCTGGTTTCATTTTATAGGGAATTTTATTCTCTTTAAGTCTAATTTCATTTACATTCTTGTAAAAATTGATTGAACATTATTTAGGATTTCCCAAGTCAGGTCGTAGCTAATACCCTCAAAATCTGAATCATTAAAAAATAAATTGTATTAGTTCTTTTAGTTAATGGATGTAACCCCCTTACAATGCTAAGTAATCAGAGCAAAAGCAGCAATATTATCAGAAATGTATACAGTGAAACCCCGTTACAACGAATACCGATACAACGAAATATCCGATTTAACGAAAAAAAATCTCAGCCCTGATTTGATTTCCATTACGTTGTTTGAATTTCATTACTACTAAAACCTCGTTACAACTAAAAGTTCTGGTAATTCGAAGTTCGTTGTAACAGGATTTCACTGTACAATAGTTATGTCTCTAAAACTCAAAGCTAAAACAAACAACTGCGTGTAAAACTTTTGAAATTAGCTGTAGATGCGATAAATACGGAACGTTGCTTTATTCCTCGGTGGTCAGAGCTAAGCAATAGCTTAAAAATCCCAGTCTTGTAAGGGCTTTCGACCCCCTAGAGAAAGGAAAATTTACGATTCCCAGGAAAGTGGTCTGTGTTCTTAGACGGGGACTTGTTAGGGCTTCTGCAGTGCAAAACTGCGTTTTGTGAATACAGTTGTTACAGAAAAAGTTTCTGTATTTAGCAAATCTCTACCACATTTTAGAAGTTGGCTTAAAAGAAGATTTGATTTGCAAAATAGATATGCCCACTAGCCCTCAACCAGATATTTTTCAAGAATTTCAGGATGAATGGTATAGAACAGAAGCAATCCAAAGCAAGTATAGAAGATTAAAAACAAAATAAGCAATCCTGGTGAAATTTCAAGTTTTCTTTTTGAGAAATAAAATCAGCAGCAGCCTAGGGATGACTACAAGCAATTCATTCATCTTTGCTTCACTTGTTTAGGGAGTCTTTTTCCAAACAACGTTGCTTTTCGAGTACCTGGCGCTATTCATCGCACCAGATGGATGACAAAGCCATATGAGGTAGTGAGAAGCAAAGAGATGTAAGTGGACTTTTTAAAGTTCTTTATAAAACACCTCTTTGCTTCTCACTGCCTCATATACTCTTTAAAAACATATCTTTTCATGGGTCAGCTTTCCTTAATCGATTTAGAGATAAAAGGTATTGAAGATATTTGATTGTTTATCATCGATATTTACGAAAAAGTATGGTTTGTTGTTTGCGATCCAGCTCTGGCCCCCAACCAAGATCTATAGTTAGTAAAATCCTTGGTTCAATACTATAATATTTATAAAGATGATGTAGTCACAGAACTACATAAAATAAGTAGCCATCTGTGGTCCTGAACTCAGAGAAGGTTGCATTTCCCTTTTTTGATGATACTTAAAAAAAAAAAAAAAAAAGAAAAGAAAAGGAAAGATCAAAACAAGGGAGGCTGCAAAATTAGTAGGAGATAATGAAGATGATTGTGATGATATGGATACAAAAGCACAGCTCAGTCTGAAAGGAACTTAGTCAATTGGACAAAGAAGTAGATATTATTTTTTTTCTTCCAACTATTTAAGAGATTCAATTTTTTAAAAGAGATTCGAAATCGATATGAAGTTTTTAAATACTGATCTTGATGAATAGTGTAGGAACCAATATTATATTAAAGCTAAAAAGATAGTAAACAGTTTAAGGGTTGTCAATGTCACAGCTGAAAGAGGTATAAAACTAATTTCTAATTAACTTATTTCGATTACAAGTTATGTCTGAATGTAGGCACATTTTTCTACATTCATCAAAATCTACCATATCAAAGCCATTACCACTTTAATTTGTCAATGAAGAAAAGTAATAAAAGTATGTACCTCCAAATGAAGTTTTTTTAATAGATAAATTAAAATTAACAATGAGCAAATATATGTAATTGAATATTGTAATGCTTTTAGGTCTTTGGATGAAAATTCCTTATTTATGATATCTTCCATAACCTGATCTGAATAATGCCCAGAACCATTCTGTAACTTTTATTTAAAAAATGCATAAAACATCTCATCACGAGAATAAAATTTCCTCTAAAATGAGACCAGAACGAAGTTTCTAGGATGAAAAGTTTGGGTTTTAAAGAGGAAAAACTACGATTTTTTTTCTAAAAATCCCTGTTTTTCGTAACTTTAGCCTCTTTGCGGCACGTGTTAATATTATCGGATTAAGCTGAAACTTTGCAAATCATATTTTCTAGTCCATTGGCACATTCTAGGGGGGTGCCGCGGAAGAAATTCGAAAATCGATTTTTTGTGACCACTCTAATGTGATAAACACGAGTTTAAATTGAGCATTCTGGATTATATATTAATTTTTGTGCACTTTTTAGTAACTAGAATATTCAACAACAAATGTCAGTGATATCTTCACGTAAAATTGAGGAAACAGTCAGAGCGGCTTTTATGACATAACTAATGCATTAATTGACTTCCTTGACTCCAAAAAGTGCAGCTCAAAATTAGAAGTAAATTTGTAGGTACGCCCGTTGCGAAAAACGTCATGAGCAAGTGAATCAAAATGGCAGTTTTCTTTGAAGGCCTGTAAAATTAATTCGCGCAGGATTCAACATGTCTACCCAAGATATTCTCACATTAGAACACCTACAGATCAAGATTCTAAAGAAAAATTCTCTGGAACTAAAAATTTTTACGGGACTACATTGTGGGGCCAGGACTAAATAGGACGCAGATATTTCTGTGGTGCCTCTCTCCTTCTTTGTACCCATCACACTAGCTTTCCCATACTTACAAGAGACATATACACTGCATTGCTGGCATATTTCCTTGAGGCTTGCAGATCATTACCAAAAAAAAAAGAAAAAACATGATCGAGAAGGTATCTTCCATCTATAACATATATGACACCAACTGTTTATTTTGTGATGGTGGCGTGGATGGATCTTTTGCTTCAGGGGGGGGGGATAATAACACTTAACCATACAGGTTTTCCTGAAACCAGATTCATCGAATACTGATGGAGGATCAGCGCACAACTCGCACTAGAAGTTTTTAGCAATTTGTTGTTCAATCTTTTTTACTGTTCATACTATTCGGTGTAAAAGATGGTTCGGGCTTACACATCTCTACAGATAGTAACTACTTTCGTAACAGAGAAGCTAGAGACATAATTGCATACCTCCTTTACAAAGAAATGCCACTAAATTTCTTGCCTTCCATATCCTTTTATGTTACTACCCCTCATCACATTTCACATTATTATCAGCGACCGACCAGTATCGGCAAGCAACACCACTACCAATTTGAGTCAATACCCGTAGAGAGGGAAGAGCAGTATTTAGCATTCCACTGTTGTATTGCTCATTGCTCACAGCAAGACTTCTTCCATCGTTGAATCACTATACAGGTTCTGGATCAACTAAATTTGTCACTGCGTTGGATCGTTGGGTAGCTGATGCGACATGTTTATCATTTTTTTTAAAATTGCATAATATACTCGAAAGTTTCAGATAGTGTTTCAAGTATATGTTCGCACATTTAGCATAATTCACATAACAGGATGCGTAAAAGAGAGGCGGCTAGGTGTTTGCAAACGAGAACCCCCACCTACTTGGAGGGTGCAGAATTGCAGCATTGCCCATCTCACTGTTGGCAATTTCGGTTTATCCCCCCTTACGGTAATGGCAAAAGATTAAAGAAAAGTTGAAGTAAATTAATTAAGAAGAAGGAGGTAAACTGCAGTCAATGCAGTCAATTTGGACTATTTTTTATACCGCACTGGGATTTTGTTTTAGATATCACCCCAGCGTTCTAAACTGTTTAATGACTCCAGTCACAACTAAATTGGTTACTGAGCTCGCTTAGATCTTTTGGAATTATCCTTCTGTCATTACTATATCATTGTGGGACATTTTGTACTTCGCAAAAATTTTAAACCAGTGAAATTTTTTCATGAACTTCACTGCAATCGTTGATTTTAGAATGCAAATTCATGGTCCCCCCCCCCCCCCAAAGCGACGGTGCACCCCTGAAGTGTAACGGAGTACCCACCCAGAGTAAAAGCCCTCAAAAAGAAAGAAATACCCCTTGAAAAAATGAAAAAACTGCCTTAAAAATTCCAATGACGCAAATTGCGCCATGCCCCCCCCCCGCCCCTTCCTGTGCACCCCGGTTAATTAGTATTTTTCTATGAGAGTTTGTTATTTTACTATTATATAGTGTGATTTCTGCGACTTTTGAGTATTTTTTTTAATTTATAGAAATTATTTTTATTTGAAAAAAGGATTATTTCACCCCCCCCCCCTTTCCCACAAAACCCGACGCGCAAAGTGCTGAAACTTTTTACCCCTTCTTTCTGGAAGGGGAAGAAGTAATTTGCAACAGGTTTCAACTTTTTTTTTTTTGGATGTTTGGGTTTGGCCATTTTTTGGCCTAATTTTACTGTACTATTAGTTGCTGCCTGGTTTTTTTCTCCTCCCGCATCAAACAATTAATTCGTTTGCTCCTAAATATCGGTTTTTCCCCTCAATATTGTAATCATGCATAAATAAAAATATGCCTACGTCATTTTGTTTCATTACAGTGTCTGCTCAACATTTCTCCTCGCAGAAAATTATCTCAATAAATTTATGCTGGCTGAAGTTGAAATGCAAAAGAAAAACGCCATCGATGGCATTTCCTTCGTCTAAAGTCGCTTACGGTGTATTCCAAAGCATATAACCGCCAGCAAATGAAGCGTTCCTAAATATATTTGGCCCTTTTAAAATGTCCCAGCTGTAAAATACGAATAAGCAGTTTAGGTAAGGGGCTTTAAAACGTTCTTTTTAGTGTTCTATTTTTCCGGTGGCACGGGGAAGCGTGTCGCAGCAGAAGATAAGTGCCAGCTGTCGTCGTTGGCAAATGGTTGCTGCCAAAGCGCTTTGTCTGAGAGAGGTCATAAAATTCGCGCGTTTTCGCTCATTTTTTTCAGCTAAGAGAGGAACAGAAAGAAATTCCGATGAATACTTTATGAGGGAAAAGTGAACTTTTTTTTTCATCATCCTCCGGAAGGGATTTTGAAAAAGTTTTGGAGTAAGGTGTTACGTTTTTGTTTGGGAAACGTGAAAAGTATTACGCGAATCGTGAACGAGATATTACTTCTGTGGTAGTCATGGGTAAAATTTTTCTGAGGTGGACAAAAATGCTTGAATGAAGTTCTGATGAGACGTCGTCAGTGTTCTCTCTTTTTCTCTTTATTTCTTGCTCTCTCTCTCTTTTAACCCCTTACGGCATGAATGGTTTTCAGAAAACTGGCAAAAATGATCGATTTCTTTTTTTCTTTTTGGTAAAATATTAATGCACAGTAGAGCCTTATCTCTCCGGCCTTTGTTTATCCAGACCTCATGTTTATCGAGATCAAATTTGTTAAGCAAAAAAAAAAAATTATATTTCTTAGAACAATAATAATAAGGAGTCTGCTTGCCTGCCCTAAAATGACCATTTTTACAAAAAAAAAAATAGTATGTAGTGGCCATCACGAAACTTTCTTCTATATTTTTCTTTTTTTTTTTCTGATCCCTCCTCATGCTTGACGAGGAAGCAATATTCCCAACAAAAACAAAATTACACATGCAAAAACTTGACGACCATCCCAATGTCTGAATTATTGCAAAAGCAAAGCAAAGAGCGAAAATTGAAAGTTATTTTAAAAGCCTTGCTTGAATTAATTACAAATACTTTATTTGTTAACAAACATAAGATGGCAACAGTTAAAAATTTTAAATCATTGAGATAATATTTTCGATCATTTCCATACAATTAAAATCACGAGAAATACGCAAACGAGAATCTATTACGATTTATCTTTCTTATTGTTGCATTAATAAAGCTATTTTTACTCGCAAAAAAAAAAAAAAAAAAAAAAAAAAATCAACACCTCTTGGAGCGATTGGCATCAAAATTGAACCGAAGTCTGTTTACATATGGATTCACATAAATTCCAAATTTCAACCAGAACGTAGCATTACTTCTTCAGATAGCGCACTCACAATGGAAAAAAAAAAACGGGCGACTGCGCAACCCCCTTTTTAGCTGTTGACACCAAAATAAAATCAGCTCTTATACCCACTAAGGGCTACTTTCCGATAAATTTTTCTTTCATTCCGTTCGTCTTGAGATACGGCAGTCACAATTGACGACAAAAAACGTTCTATAGCTCAATCCCCGTTTGAGTTATTGACACCAAAATTGAATCAGCACCTGTTCCTGTTAATGGCAACATATGGACCAAATTTTGTTTGATTCCGCCAGTTACTTCCTGAGGAATAACAAGCACGCGTAACTCAAAAAACATCCTATTGCTCTACCCCCCTTGGAGGAATTCGCGCCAAAAACCAATGGGCACAAGTTCACATAGGGGCACATATGTGTACCAAATTTCGTTCGATTTCATGCGGTAGTATTTGCTGTAGAGCGGCCACAAAAAACTGGTCACACACAGACGTGAAACACACACACACACCGACAGACATTTTCCAAAAATAGTCGAAATGGACTCTGCACACCTCAAAACGTTCGAATCCGTCAAAATTCGAAAATTTGCACGAATCGAATACTTTCTTCTATATATTAGATATAGAAGAAAGTAAAAAGGTTTATTTTGTATTATTTTTTTAAACAATAAATATTTTGGGCTCCAAAGATGTTTTCCGGAAGTTAAACTTAAAGACCCCTTACATAAAAAAAAAACCAGGAAAGTAAAAAAACTTTGAAAAAAGAAAACATGTTGACAAGTATAGCCAAAGAATATATAAGCTACTGACACTGAAAATTTCAGAGTTTAAAAATTGTCTAAAACGTTAATGCTAAAATAAGGGAAATCTTTAACTGCCTTTTCTGGGAAACTACGTTTTTCGATATTTTCTTTTATGACGAATCTCATAGCATCAAAAGTTTTATACCTGTTAATCTGATTTTTTCAAATAGTCTTTCTCACATTACCAGACATGTTTTGAACTATAATTAAGCTATTTGTCAGAATTTTAAAATTTTACAGCAATTTCACCTTAAAATGTGGAAGGCTTTTCGAAAGAAAATCTATGAATTTCAAAACAATTGCCTTATTTTTCTTACTTTTGGTATTGGTATGAAGTTTTTAGTTCAGAACACGGGTAAGTAATATGGTAACTTGCGTTAGAGAGGATTTTTAATATATTGAGCTGAAATGAGTATACAGCTTTTGGTGTAAACTGCAAAATTAGCTTGTTTTTGCTCAAATTTCCCATTTTTTGAAATTTTTATGCGAAATTATTATTATTTTTTAGGGCTCGACCGATGCATCGGCCTGGCCGATGCATCGGCGCCGATGGTTCAACAATTTAGCCATCGGCATCGGCATCGGCGGCCGATGCTAAATTGCAGGAAACATCGGCCCATCGGCCTTAAAAACATCGAAAAGCCGATGGAATTGGCCGATGTTTTTGAAAAAAAAAAAGGACTTTTGATTACCTTTCAATATAAAGTGAAGGTTGTTTACATACAAAATTGTTTATTTGAATTTCAGTATGAATTTCTATTTTAGTCACCCCTGAAAGAGTTTTTAATAGTGCATTTAGGTACCAAACAAGTTAATTATTGCGTTGTTTCTTGCTGCTGGATGTACGTATGTATCTCTCATAAGTCATAACTCCAAAATAGTAAACTGTAGAAGGATAAGTTTTCGCATGTGGGGTGTGCGTACGTTCCAGTTGTGCACTTTTTGTTTTCGATCGGGTGTTCTAAAAAGTCTGTTTACTCATTTTTTGTGGCTATTAATTACTTATTTCAATGCAAAACTAATATAGCGTCTCAGACTAACGATCATTTGGTGATATATTGTCGAATTGGAGACCATGGAAACAAATATGAGATGGCGAAACTGATTTTTTAGTCATTTTATTAGATTCCTCTTGAGCCGACGGTAATTTTTAATTTTTCGAAATTTGTAATATAAATCACAGTAATGCAGTCTTTTCTGTATAGCTTCGGCGGAGTTACAAGTTTGGGGCTCTTCGAAATACATTTTGGGACCCTATTTCTCTATCACAAAAATTGTAAAACATTTATCATAAGCATTTTTTTAACTCCTGCGGTGTCCATATGGTTAAGGGGCTTCTCGCGCATTTGCTATATTTGAAATCCGCCACTGCACGTCAAAACAAACTCGGGTGCAAGTTTTGAAAGGGTTTTTCTGCTCAATGTTTATGATTATTTTGAACTCTATTTTTTACGACTATTTCTTGAATTTCCGTGAACACATGCATGCCCCTCCTCCCACTTCCTCAATTTCTGAAATTAAACTCTAGTTGTACTTCTGAGTCGTTTAAAAGTAACACCATTCATAAAATTAGAGATTTTTCTTTCAAACTTTATCTATTGTTTAGAAAGAATTTAGAGCATTAATGTAAGAAATTGATTAAAGACGTTATGAATGGTGACATAATTCGGAAATCGAAGGGACTTTTGAATTTTTTTCTTCGGAAGTGCTGAAATAGATTCAGAAAATCTTCCGAAGCGTTGGTTTTAGCGGTTCTGTACTAAAAAAATTACGCCGAGGTTAGGGCCGAAGTGTGAGTTACTGCAAAATCAGAGGGTGACCCCCCCCCCCATTTCGTAATGCACCATCTTTTTTATATCATTAATAGCGATCGATTTTTTTCTGTTGTAAGAATTATGTATTTATATAAAATCAATGAATAAATTAATTTCGTTTTTTATAGAAAAGTTTTCAAGGTTTTTCTATTATGCAATTTTTAAATTTCAGAAAATTATTTCTAAATTGAACAATTTAATTTGAACTTGTTTGTAAAGCTTCATAAAAGATTAAACAATCAAATTGTTCAATATTATGTGTGCAAACATCAGATCAAGTAGTATATGTATTCAGTTATTAACTTGGTGTAAATATTGAGTTTGTTTATTGTAGCTGCGTTGTAAGAACCTCGCTCTTTTCATTGCTATTTCTTTTTTCAGCAAAATTTATGTTACTGTTTTAGTTTTTTGAAAAATGCAAAATTTTCTATTCGTAAATTTTAAATAAGTATAAAAATATTCCTATTATGATTTAGTATTGTAATTTATCTGTTACCTTTTTGTTTAATTTGATGACCAAAAGCAATCTTTGCACTTTAATTGCGTAATTTGTTGACGGTTTCATAGTTTTATTCTTTTTTTTTGAATGATTTAACAACATAATTTAATGTTTTTTAACTATGTTTAGTGTACCTAAATCCATACATCATTATAATATTCCTGAAATCTTAGTTATATGCTCAATTAAAAAAAAATCAATTGGTTATTAAACAGTCTCTTTGTTTTTCCTCCTTTTTTTGCTTCTTTCTTTCTTTTTTTTTTGACTGTTGTTCTTTCTCTTTCATCATACAGCAGTCAAAAAAGGAGAAGCATAACTACACCTTATACAGATTGTACGTAGCACTATCCAAAAGTTCGGATACAAACTGTATAAAACCTTACCCAGAATAGTTCATATTACAGAAGCACATCCACCTTCAAAAGGTTACCTTGAGGGACTATGTACTTCTGTCAGTGTTCATATAACTTTTGGAAAGCACTCCTGGAAGCCAATTTTTCGCTACCTTCTATGATGCAGCTTTATCTTCTCCTGACGGAAGAAAGCGGCGTCCATCCAAAAGTTTTTTTGCTGGGAACAGGTAAAAGTCACACGGAGCTAAGTCCGACGAAACGTTACGTTATTTGTTTGTCATATCAGAGTAATGACCAATCGAAACGTGCATCCTCAACATGAAAGTGGCCTTCTTCCCCGCGATGAAGTTAAAGCAGCAGATTAAGAGGCCTTACAGGAGTTTGCGAAAAATGTCTTCCAGGAGTGCTTCTAAAAAGCTATACGAGCGTTGGCAGAAATGCATAGTCGTTCAAGGTGACTATTTTGTAGATAGATGTGCTTTGGTAATGTGAACTATTCAGGGTTCGGATTTATACAACTTATCCTCTCTAACTTTCAGATCATACTACGTACGTATGAGTTTTCAATTTACTATTTCATAACGTTTTTGAGTGACGTAAGTTTACGCGCATGAAGACATCACAAGAGAATTTGCGGCAATTAACTGAGGAGGAGTTCAAAATGGATATTTCGGTCATCTACATGTTCTTAGGTACATATGCATGTACAGATGTGCCGAAAAAACTTGTGAAGAAATTGGGTGATCGTAAAATAGAAATTTAGGTCAAAATTTGATTTTTTTTTTGTGATTACAATTCCTTATTCGAAGAAAGGAAGTAAAGGGAAATGAATCAATGATCCCTTAAATCCCTGACAATTTTATCAATTTCTTTCTTTTTTTTTTGCCATCGGCCAACGGCATCGGCCATCGGCCGTCTTCGAACAATCGGCCAACAATCGGCATCGGCCCATCGGCCAAAAAATGCCATCGGTCGAGCCCTATTATTTTTTAAAATTATTTTCTACCTTTCATGGATTCTTGAGTTTTAAAAAAAATATACAGTTAAGCAATGTTTGAATTTCTTGAAAAAAAAAAGTACTCCTTACGTAGACAGACAGATTCCTTAAATTATGATTGAAAGAACGGAACTATAAATACGCTAGATATTCGGTTTTTGTTTTGATTCAACGTACAACTCCTGCATAGAGCGGAAAAAAAAGTATAGTACTAATTTAACCAACAATATGGCGTATTTTTGAGCGTCAGACCAACACCACTGCAGCTGAACTATAAATAATAAAGTATTTTGCGAGAAACGTACCACTCTGTTACACAGCAGTTTTTTGCAGAAATTGAAAAAAAAAATAAAAAAAATAATAATAAGTCTGCATCTTTTAGAATGTGTTTTGCATACTTCCCGGATTATCCAGATTTTCCATTTATCCGGATTGCCTTTGGTCCCAGTTAGTCCGCATGAATGAGGTTGTACAATATGGATCATAGATTGCGTTCGACGAACCTCACCGGTCGACCGGTGACTAACCGATTGCTAACCGCAGCGTTCTCGAGAGCTACCGGTTTAACTGGTTGCTTCCGATGTCGTTCTATGAGCCTCATCACCGGTTGATCTACCGGTCAACCGCAACTTAAGCTGGTTGATTGGTTGAGAGAACCACGTGACATTTTTGACCAATTATAAGTAATTTTCACCTGCGTGCTATTCGTCTGTGCCATGTCTGCGCAAGTAACCGGTGATCAATCGAAAGCGTTCCATAAAGCATTGGTTCGTAACAGGGACCGATTTACTCACTTGGGTCCCCCAGGGCACTGACAAATATGGTGCCCTACCCCCAAAAAAATGAAGGTAATTTTTGGATATTATTTTGATAGAAAGAAAACTCTAAAATAAATTCCTGATTTTCAAGTAAGAAAATTTTTTACAGTCGCAGTCGGAGAAACTATGATGGTTAAGGTAAATCATAATGTGCTTTCTGCGTTCCTTTGTTTTCTTTAAACATGCATGTTTCTTTTAATAGAAAGGGTGTCAACACTAAAATATGGGCAATGTGGTTCTCCAGGGAAACTAAAGACGCTCTAAATTACAAGCAAGCTGCTTTTCATTGGTTTAGAGAAACTGGTCACAGTGCAGATAGGCTGCAATATTGTAAGGCAAGGTGTAAATTTAAGTATTATTTGGTACGGATTCAGAAAAGAGAGTTGGAGCAAAGACTGGCAGATAACATAAACAGGAATCCCAAGAGGTTTTTTGCATACTCTGATGTTTAGTATTATTAGTGACATTTCAAGCAGGGGGTCAGTCATTATAATGGGAGATTTTAATTTTCCGGGAATTGATTGGAAGAATTTTTACTATAGTAATAGAAGAGAAGAGGAATTTTTGAAAGTAATTGGTGACTGTTTTTTAGATCAAATTGTAACTCAGGGTACTCAACAGGAAGTTATTTTGGATCTAGTTTTCTGTGATATCGAAGGTTCTGTTCAGGGGTTATGTGTAGGGGAACACATTGGAGACAGTGACCACAACAGTATTATGTTTGAAATTAAATTTGGTACGCACAATGTAGAGAATTTTAGGTTTGTGCCCAATTTCAGAAATATTGATTTTGTGGCACTTAGGCAGAGTTTGAAAGCAGTTTTTTCTTCTGGATTGGACAACAGCGATGTGAATCTTCAGTCGGCCGAGTTTAAGGAAAAGCTAGCGAAAACGGTTGGGGATCATGTTTCTTTTAATAGAAAGGGTGTCAACACTAAAATATGGCCAATGTGGTTCTCCAGGGAAACTAAAGACGCCCTAAATTACAAGCAAGCTGCTTTTCATAGGTTTAGAGAAACTGGTCACAGTGCAGATAGGCTCCAATATTGTAAGGCAAGGCGTAAGTTTAAGTATTTGGTACGGATTCAGAAAAGAGAGTTGGATCAAAGACTGGCAGATAACATAAACAGGAATCCCAAGAGGTTTTTTGCATACGCTAATTCGGGGAAAGTTCGAAATAGTCATATTGGGCCACTGGTTGATGAGCACGGAATTTTAATTCAGGACGATAGTGATATTCCTAATGTTCTTAATAACTTTTTTTCGAGTGTTTTTAACGATAACTGTATCTCAACAGTTGACACCAACAAGACACAAGCTATAGTACAGCTTGAGGACTTTGTATTTTCTAGGGATGACGTTTTACTTCATTTGAAAAAAATTAAAGAGACTAAGGCTCCGGGACCTGATAATATTTATCAAAAAATTTTAGTTGAATGTGCGGAGGAATTAGCAGATGCAATCGTAAATATTTTCAATGCTTCTTATAACTCGGGGACAGTGCCAGAGGACTAGAAGCTGGATAACATTACACCACTCTTCAAGAAAGGGTCTAAAGGGAGCGCGGGAAATTATAGACCTGTGAGTCTAACTTCGGTGGTTTGCAAAATTTTTGAAACATTGATAAAAATTAAGATAGTAAATTTTCTAGAGACTAATAATCTATTGACTAGTTTTCAGTACGTTTTCAGGAAAGGTAAATCTTGTGCAACTAATTTATTACATTTCTATGACAAAGTTACCACGGCTTTGGACAATAAGAAGCCTGTAGATGTTGTTTACATTGATTTTCAAAAAGCTTTCGATAAGGTACCGCATGTTGCTCTACTTAGCAAATTAGCTGATATAGGAATAGGAGGGAAAACTTTCATTTGGGTGAAAAACTGGCTGACCGGAAGGAAAGAAAGGGTAGTTGTAAGGGGAAATTATTCTAATTGGAGTGAGGTTTTAAGTGGGGTTCCTCAAGGATCAGTGTTAGGGCCTGTTTTGTTCATTGTTTTTATAAACGATATTCACAAAAATATTTCTGAGAACATGAATTGTTTTGCTGATGATATCAAAGTTATGGGAACTGTAGAAAATGAAGAACAAGCAAAACAACTGCAAGAGGATCTAGATCATATTACGGAGTGGGCTGATAAATGGGGTATGGCTGTTAATGTTGAGAAATGTCAAGTGCTACATTTAGGGCATGGAAATAAGTGTACAAGTTATTATTTGCAAGGTTCAGTCATTAGTCAGGCAGACAAAGTTACTGATCTGGGGGTCTTAATAAGTCAGGATTTAAAGTTTAGCCAACAGTGCAGCATTGCTAGTAACAAGGCCAATAAGATGCTTGGGTTTATCAATAGATCTATTTCAAACAATTCTAAAGAAGTTCTTCTGCCCTTATATAGAAGTTTGGTAAGACCTCATTTGGAGTATGCTGTTCAGTTTTGGTCTCCTTATCTTAAGAAAGACATTAATGTATTGGAAAGGGTTCAAAGGCGAGCTACAAGGCTAATAAATGGACTTTCTCACTTAGACTATGATTCTTCCAGGCTTAGAAGGCTAAAAATGTACAGTCTTGAGCAAAGAAGAGACCGAGGGGACATGATTCAGTTGTTTAAATTTATTAAAATGAAAGATGTTACGGGGCTGAAGTTTAGCACTGAAAACAGGACAAGGGGTCATTGTTTTAAGCTTTTTAAATCTCAGGCTAACATGGATGTTAGGAAAAATTATTATTTTAGCAGGGTAGTGGAACCTTGGAACAGTTTACCGGAAGAGGTGGTAATGAGCAAGGGAGTAGATAGTTTTAAGAGGGCCATTGATCTTCACTGGGGATTGTAATTTGACTAGGACCAGTCTAGCTGGGCCCAGAGTCTGTTGCTGGTCGTCACTTTTGTATTTGTATTTGTAGTAAATTCTTCTATAATCTCCTTATAACCAAGTTTTGCTGTCAAGCTTATCAAAAATGAGAGTACGCTAAGGACACCTAGTTCTCTTCAATTGCAAAAATGATCGTTCTCCACTACAATTGGAGATTGGCAAAGTCAAAAACAATTTCAGGGCTGTATCTACATTGGCAAAAGTATCCATTTACCAAGTTTATGGATTTTTCAAAACTTTTCGGTCAAAACTTTCTTTTCCGATGATTGAACTAATTCATCAGGAAAAGATTCCTCCAAATCACAGGAATAAGATTCTTGAAGATCTTTTGCACTTTCTCGAATATTTTGCTTGTCGCATTCAAACAAGCAAGAAAGTTTCTTTAATATGCCATCATAGGCTGACATTCTGAATTTTAGTTTTGTAATCAAATTATCTCAGATTACACAGAAACAGGAAACCTTGAAACTTTGCTTAGAGTCTAATATGACTTCTTCACATTGTCCATCATAAAACTGTTTTGGAGGGGTTTTTTTCTGTCTTTTTGCTCAAAAAAAAAAAAAAAAGATAACAGAAGTTTGGTGCCCCCTTTCCTTTGGTGCCCCGCCGTAAATCAGTCGCTGGTTCGTGGTTAGTAGCCAGTGACGTCTTTGCTGTCACGTGATTAACCAACCGGTCGCTACCGGTCGTGCTTGCCGAACGTAAGCTTATTAGAGCGGGAATATAAATGGAGGGAGCAAGTCCATTCGCATTGGCTTAGCAAAAACTGATCCTTCGAATCCAAGTCACGTGACTTAACAACGACGAATGGTTGACACGTTTTCCGTGAGACTAGCGAAAGAAACCGGATTTCTTCCAATGCTTTGCTTTAAAATCTATCACGTGACTTGGAGTCTGGTTCACGTAAGAAAGTCTTCACGCCCTCCATTTTATGTCTTACAACGGTAGGAATATAGTGAAAGTTCTTTTCTGCAATTTTAAGTTGTGTGGGGAGGGGGGTGACTACGGAGCGGACTATGAGGTAAACGTTACCTGAAAAAAATCATTTTGAAAACAAAACATAAAAGAGTTAGTTATATGCGTATTTTTACTTCCTTTTACAAAAAAGGAAGTATTGTATTCGCGAAAAAAATTTCAGTCAAAAATCGACCATAATTTCCATTTTGCTCACCCCAGAACGAATGTTGAGTTTTTCTTTCGACTCGACCACACGTGGATAAGTGCCTAAGAACGTATAGACACGCGAAATATCCATTTTGACGATTCCCGAGTTAGTTACAACGAGTTTTCTCGTGACGTCTGTAGCGTACGTATGTCGCATAACTCAAAAACGGTATGTCCTAGAAAGTTGAAATTTGGTACGTAGATTCCTAGGGGGGGGGGGGGGGCTAGTTATGCACTTCCCCTTTTCATTGCATTCGAGAGTTTTTAAGGGGGGCTTTTGCCCCTTTTTGGGGGAAATCATTGTTAATTTCGATGTAAACGCAAGTGGTGTTACAATTTGGCATACACTTGGCGATGTATCGCCAGTCTTTTGGTCGTCAAGTTTTGTCGCCAACTTGGCGACAAATTTGGCGATTTTTTTTTTATTTTTTAAATCTGGTTTCAACTTGGCCAGTGTTGGTGATACTTAGAGAGTAAACTATTGATTCACATTAAAACTAACAAAAATGGGAAAATGACATTAAATTGGAGTAAAAGGAAGTCATGTGAAGCACACATCAGCTCGTTAATTTTAAAATATTAAAATCAGATCCTGACCGCATAATAAGAAACTTAAGAATGGTTGAAAAGTAATAAAAATGGATACCTTGCCTTTTCCACTTCAAGCAACTTTATAACAATGAATTCCTCTCAAGGTAATGACTGTCATCAAAATGCATCACTTGGTTTACGCAAGGAAAATGCTGCGTAGAGGTGCCATTTATGGCAAATAAGTGTACTTATAACCCAGTCTATTTTTACTAGAACAGATCTCAAACGTGGCATTAGAAATAAAATCACGCAAGGTAAGAAAGAGGTCGCCCGTGTGTGACACGGACATAGGGTAGACCGGGGCACGTTTACGCAGTGTCCTTTTTTCAAAACGAATTATAACTGGAGAGCCAACAGTCATAACAGATTGATGCTGCTCCCTAGCAAATATATTTACAAGTTTTCGAGCATCAGTCGAGCTTCGGTATAGCATGCGCAAAGAATAATCTGTTTTCTACCGAGTCGAGAAAATTTTGAGTTGAACGTTTTGAAGCTTATTGTGAATAAATAATACTTAGTTAAGAAAGAACAAATATATAAAAATCAGCAAAATTTTATCCTTTTTTGAGGATCGTATTTGTATGAACTGAAATGATATTAAATATTTTTGCATGTTAGAAATAAACTCAAACTTGCGACGGGGCAAGTTTACGCGTTGACGTCGGAGCACCTTTATACGCACGTGTGCCATTTTGTGTCGTTCCGCAACTTTCTCCCTATCTCAACAGCAGAAAAATACAGAGTTTCGCTCATTGAAAAGTATATTTTTTTCAACGAATGTTTACAGATTTTTAATCGTAACTTATATGACTGATATATACATACAAAAATGTTGAATTTTACCTTAGTAAAATCTTTTTTTTTTATTATTAAACCGAATATTAGTAAAAAGGTGTTTTAAAGAAATGTTCGACCATTTTTAAGAGTAATTTCTTTTTTTCTCCCATATAGACCATCTGAGTTACAAATTACTTGAAGTGTTTTAAATATGCGTTTTATTATTAGAAAGTTGGTGTAGTAGAACCAGGGGCGGATACAGAAAAATCTCTCGGAGGGAACCCGGGAACTTGAATAGCACTTCCTCCTTCCCCCTGCCACATACGATGTTTCATAACAAAGTTTTCATTACTTTATTTTAAAATGTATTTTTTTTTTTTAAATTTTTTTAGGATCCCTTAAACTAATGATCCACTTCTAAGTACATACATATTATGTACCAATATACTTTGAATGTGGACGTAAAACATCTTTAACGTTTCAAGCCAATTAAATACTAAACCATAATAATGTTACCGAAATACTATACAATTAGCGGTTTTAATTTTAGGAACAATGTCGTAATGATTGTAACACGAGGGCAAGGTTATTCAATAAAAAAATATATTCATACCTCATTTGAGATTTTAATATTATTTTATAGTATTTTAACTATAAAATATTATTTAATTAAGAAAATCATAGCTATTAAACATGTAAGTTTTACTGAAAAATTCAGGACAATTTCTGTGTGGATTTCAAAGCAGTTACTGATTGTTCTTGAAGCCATGATACAGTTGAAATAACATATTCACATTACATGCCGCCTCCATTAATATCATGGTTTTCTCAAGAAACTACGATATGATTTATTTCATTTTGCATTTTTTATAAGTTGAAAAAGAAAAAGCTATTATTTCGCAAACAGCTTCCTGGATCAAAATAATTCTTTTAGGCACGCCTACACATTTTTTGAAGAATGTTAGTTATTGATTCCATCAAAGAAAAATTAATGGACGAATCGCGATATTACGTTCCCTTGAATTCAAAACCAGCGAGTTAAATGTATTCTGCCACTCTAGGACTCCAGTACGACTTCTTTAGCAAGCAAAAATGCTATAATTCAAAATAGGCTCTATGTGTGTTTTGTGTTCTGTTTAATTAACTATATAAAAAAATGCTATGGAGAAGTCAATTAAAAAATAGTGAATAAAATAGTTAAATAAATTCATCCTTTTGGGGGCGGGCACGGGCCTCCTGCCCCCCCCCCTTAAATCCACTATTGAGTAGAACAGTAGTGAGCTAAAGTAAATATGTCATAAATTATTTGTGGGCAACAGTTTGAACTTATTCATGCAAGGCAGTATCATTTATATTACTAATGTGTGTAGTTTTCTTATGGAAAATTATTCACTTCTAAAAAATAGAAAAACTTCTTTATGTTTTAACTAATAAGGTTTTATTTTCAGCAGGACTCTTCCATGTTTTATTTATTTATTTTTTTTTTAACATTTTACTAACACTTTCTTGTTTCTCATGACGATTTTACATTAAAAAATGCCTTTCATTAAAACCTGATTTTTAAGGATACAACTAGTTCTTAAAAATTCAACGAACTGATAATAAAATGTAAACAGTTTTAAATCAATATTGAAAAAATAATAATAATTGAATTATTTGATACCAATAGGAATTCAAATAAAAGAGTGCAGATTACATCTGTGACGAACTGTTATAAATAGTAATAATGAATTTATAAATTAACAGGTATTGGGATAAATCATACATGTATTTTTTTTATTAAAAAGATTTTCGCATCAAAATAAAAATTAAACGATGACAGATTTTTTCCGGGCAAAAAAAAAAAAAAAAAAAAAAAAAAAAAAAAAAAAAAATCTTACGTAATTATATAACTTGGCTTGAGTTACATGTTACTATAATCTCAAAGCTTTTTTTTTAATGAATAATTTCATACTTTTAATATCTTAATTTTTATGCGCAAAATAGATAAATAATTAATTTGGCAACACACTGAAACTCGTGGCTATGACACAATTAAAAGCAAAACGACGTGTTCTTAAAATAATTTTGTTACAGCTATTGAGACATTTTGAAACTAACTAAACAGTAGAAAATTTACATTAAAAATAAATAAAATAATAAGTATATTTAAATTTTGACGGCTTTGTTATCTTAAACTCAGAAAAAATCAGTTTTAAAAACAGGGCAAATATTTTACTACTGCTAGCATTTTATTAATTGCCGTTACATAGTTGAGCTTTACAATATTTGAAGGAACTATTTATGATGATTTTAGTGAATGTCCTTATTATCTCATGAAAATTAACAAACCATCAGACAGTTTCATGAAAAGTAAAAAAATATTACAATTTCAACAAGAGTTTCAAAAAGTATCTGAAATCGCACTGCAGTATTGATGAAAACATTTAAAATACATAAATAATATTTCAATGTATTTCGATATAGTAATTTTGAACTGTTAGAACATCTTAATGCACTACACCAAGACATCTTCACATTAAAGATAGCGTTTGATGAAAAATACGAATAGCAAATAGAAAATATCTGGTATTCCGCACAGTGAAATCACTCAGGCAGCGACACAAAATGGCGGACTGAACCCACGTGACTGCCCGCCTCCAATCGCAGTCGAAGGCACACACTGTTAAAAAAAAACTGAAAATTCAGGTATTTTTCTGACTGATTTTAACAGAATATTTCCGTAATGCTTCAAAATGTATTTTTTCCTTACAAAAACGTAAACATCCCGACGAAAACGGAATTTTTCCATTTCTAGGGTTGCCGCTGTGCTGTACTTTGCTCCGATTAGTCTTCAAGTCATGATAAACATCACTTATTGATAGTGCTTATTAATCGCACTGTTACATTTTGCTAATTAAAAGCATATTTAGAATAACAACTCAGATGCTGTAGACAAAATAGATAGCTTGCTATTTCATGTCTGGAGAGTAATATACTCATATGTCGAAATTGTTTATACGCCTTTGAGCTTTGTAGGTTTGGAAAAATGTTCGCGCCATTTTTAGACTGGCAGATGTGTTTTGATCGCTCTGGTGATTTGATGTGGGATTTACTGAGTCAGTATTAGAATATTTTTGTGGTTATAATATTTTGCTCAATACTTTGAACAATTCTATTCGTTAGTCATATTGTGTGCTCTAGCAGTGAGAATAGTTTAAGGATCTCGTGTTATCAATTTAAAATAAAGCCTATTGGATTAGCTGTATCCAGATGCATTTAGCACCGCTGGTCATATGTAAGTGTTGTTGAATATCTTTGTACATGTTAATATACAAATGTATTTTCCTTGTTAATATGCATTTGATAGAATTCCGATGATAGTTTATTTAGAATTTATACAACTATTATAGAGTTATTTTTTATTGCTCTTACGCATTCTTGAAAGTCATTAATACGCTAAATGCCATTTCGTATCTATACCGGAGATTATCGTGGTGTGCGAGCAAGATAGGAAAAATCACTCTTTTTTTTGGGGGGGGGATTCGCTTCACAGTTTTGAATACTGAAAGTAACTATTTTAAATCTCTAAATAAAGGTGTATTGTTGATCTTTGATATGTACAATGAAAGTTTTGGCAACAATAAGTACTTAATTTAATTTATTAAGATCCTATCCAATAACTTATTTGAGATTATTGCAAGTTTCTTGGAAAAACAGTTCGGGTAAAACGAACTGATTGATATTGATATATGCTTAAGTAATAATGATTATGTACTAAAAATCTATGTTGCGATTCCAATGAGTGAAAAATTTGGATATCATTGGGGGGGGGGGGGGTTGATGTAGCATCTGATCCAAAAATGCTTCACGTGCATGTCAATGATTCTGTTTTTAAACACAATAGATATGCGGTACTCTCTATCAGGTATATTATTACATGATAACGTCAACCTGTTTTTAATAGCATTTTATTTGACATATTCTGCAAATAAAAATATCATATTTTTCATGTATGTTTTTCCATGCCACCCCAGACAATGTACGACGAAGGGAATATCGAACAGTATCAGCAGGGATAATTGGTGTCCTATTCAAATCCATCAATTTTTCTGCTAGTACTATTTGATTAATTTGACTCATCTGAAGTTGATATAAAAAGTTTTGGTCAGCAAATGGATGCTTGATATGTTAGGTAAGTTCTCTCTAAAGATGTTAATTTAAAAAATCTTTGAGTAACAAATGCAAATAAAAAAAGTAATAATTTTAGAACAGTTAACTATATCTGTATTATATATCATTTTAAAGAACTAAATTTTTAATGAAACGAAAAGTCAATACTTGACATAACTTTTTAAATATTTTTTGAAAATAAAATCTTTTTACTTAAATACGGGAAAGTGAGAAATGGAAAAAATATCGCAATGAAAAAATAAGGAACGTAAATTCTGTTAAAACACAGAAAGATCGTAAATGAACGGAAAAATAAGAAATGGAATTTTCGTTCAGTCACGAGAAATTTATAAACGGAAAACTACAACTACGGAGAAATAAGAAATGGAACTTCTGTTAAATCACGGAAAGTCATTGAACGTAAACGTAATATTTACGGCAACTTTGCTGCCGGTACTTTCTCCGTTATTTTCAGGAAATTTTTTTAACAGTGCAGTGCATGGATCAAAGTGTGTCGCCACTTAAGAGACGGATCCAGGGCTTTAACTTAAACGTGCCCCTGATACTTTTTTTGCTCCAAACTGTCTCAAACCTTTTTTTAGTAGTTTTGGGGTATTTAGTTTTTAAAATTACCATTTAATTTTTAATTAATAAGGTAAAAATTTTTTTACTTATAGCTTACAATCCTATACTCTTCATGCTCCTTCAGCTTTAACTTAAAACACTATTCAGTCTGTAATAAATTTGCTTTATTTTAACGATGGAAGACATTATGTTCAAAACAATAACAAAACCACGTTAGGTGTCAAAATAAGTATGCGTAAACGTGCCCCGTGTCCAGGGCAAGATTACGCAAACGACTTGGACTCAAAAATAAATTTTTTAACGGTTAAAATCACAAACTGAACTGAATCCACCACTTTTACTCCATTAATTGCTTCATGAAACCTCAATGTCTAACATTTCTTAAGTTAAAACATAAAAAATAGAAAAATCATTGAAAAAAATCCGCGTAAATGTGCCCCGGTCCACCCTATTCAAATTTTCCGGTAACTTTCGCCCGTGTTGAACACGGCAAAGGCTTTATGTCATTTGAGGGACTTATACCATTGTTGAATCATTGTGACTTTCTAGAACGAAGGTAGTAGGGATACATGTTTGGTATAATTAAGCCAGATGCAAATACATTTGCAGCACAGGGGAGAGGGGGAGTATCCTCATAGCCTCCATAGCATCATAATAACGAACGATCGAGTAACGCTCCTGATGTCATCAACAATGAAACTCGCTCCACGGCATGATGATTTCAAAATATTTTTTGGCAATGTTTGACATGCAGAGAAATGCTTTATTGTGACAATGCTGAACTGGATCCGGTAACTTAACTGTTTCACTGGTAAGACTCATTTAAGGCGAATGAAGAAACGAAAAAGGGGTCAATAGTTAAGTTTATGTGCTGGATTTTAGGGTGAACCCACTGTAGTTAGGGTTAAAATTTCAACTATCAAAAATATCACCAAGCAGGCAATGGCTTCGTTCAAATGTAGAAGCAATTTTCACCTGTCATACCTTGATGAGCGATTTTCTAGTAATATAAGAATTAAAAAAAAAAAAAAGTCTAGAGCTAAATAACGAGCTGATATAAAGCGTGAATAGATGAATGAGCATTTACTTAGCATTATTGTCAAATGAATGCAATTTAATTTGTGTAGATGCGGAAGGATAAATATGTAGACAAATATATTCATCCGAAAAAAAAAATTGATGAAATACAGTAAAAGCGCTTATTTTCGCGAAAATCAAGGTGTCGGTGATTTCGCGAGCTGAAAGTTTCGCGGATTTTATATGAACAGAACCGAAGGTTTAAAAATTTTCGACGAACAGAAAGTTCGCTTTTAAAAAATGAACAGCCGCTGGTTTAAGCGACGAACGGTTTTGAATATTGCCCTAAAAGTACATTTGCTTCCGTTCGCTGTTTCTCTCATTTTGACTTATATTGGTTTTTAAGTTATATAGAGGTGCGACATCGATGGCAAAGCATCGATGGTATTGATACATCGAACGAAAAAACATCGATGTTTAAAAACATCGATCTTTTTATCAATGTATAACATACATTTTTGGATATCCTACACTTATTTAAGCAATACAAAAGAATACGTATCCGACTAATATATTGAAAATACTGAACCTCAAATCATGAATATAATTTAATAAGTATAATTTCGCAACATCTTGGTATTATAGTAGTAGGGCAAAAGTTGATAATATAAGACAAGCACCGATTAATACAACTAGTTATATTAATAAGGAAATATTTTCAGACTAAATGAAACTAAAATTTAAATTTACATCAAAAAAGAATCTAAGAAAAATGTATCATAGCACTTACCGTCGGTTGAATGATGAGAAAAAGTTGTGCTAATTATTTTAAAAATACAAAATTAATTCTAACAGTTATTTTTAAGAGCAAGAAATATGTGTTGCACTGTTAGTTAATAATTAAAAACAAATTGCAAATAATAGAGAAACGACTTGTTGGGGAAGTCGATAAATAACCCCGAATATTGGTGTTGACAGTTTGGAGAAAAAGAAATTTGTTTACTTTGTTTCCCAGAAGCATTTCTCTTCTCGCAGACTAGTCCACCAGTCAGAGACGCATCTCTTTCCGATGGAACATAAATTGTCATCACTATCAAATACTTTAAAGCAACTTTTACCAACTCTCTCTTACCAGTTATAATTTTCATAATAGTAACGTATAGGATATCCCTTAAGTTTAAGAACTGGGGCCTTGAAATAGACTGCAAGTTCTGGCACCAGACTACCAGTGTTAGGTTCTTCCAATAGCTTTGACCTCTTCCTCACTCTCTAGTTAATCTTTTACTATCTTGTAGTGATCTTCCCAAAAATCATCCTCTACACAGAAAATTTAATCTTATAAAATGGGTGCAAAAAAAAAAAAAAGTTTTTTTTTTTTGGCAACTCCATAAGTAAACTTAATTACCTAGCGAGAAAATTGGAGCAAATTATATGATAATTTTCAATTAAAATGCAAAAAACATAAACATCGAAACCAAAACTCGATGATACAAAAACATCGAAAGAAAAACATCGATGTTAAAAAACATCGATGTTTTAAAAAAACATCGATGTCGCACCCCTACCTACACAAGTAAACATAGTTTTGTTTCTCTCTCTTCTTAATAATGTTACAAATCCTGTAAATAGTAATTATTGTAGTAATGTAACCTGTAAATAGTTTCCCGTAATGAATATACAACCCCTTAACATATGGCTAAAGTATACGACCCCCTTATTTCTTTTTTTGTTAATTGATAAAATTTGATAACGGTCTACTATTTTCCAGAAGCGTTGGAATATTTGAGAGATTTCTTTCGATGTTTATAAAAGGGTCCCGCGTGATAAAGAGGAGAGTTTCGATTGAGAATTTGTACTGAGAGTGTGTATTAGCTCTGTTTATAGCGAGGCATTTCGCTGTGTTGTTTTCGTATTTGGAAGTAAATACGTGTGTAAACGTTAAGTTTACGGTGTTGTGTGATAATTGCTTAATTGCTGATGAATAATTTAGCAGTTGTTGACGCTCTTTCCTGTACATAGTGTAAATAAATTTCCTGTATTTTTTTAATCAAGAACTGTGTCATCCTTTCAAGAAAGTTGGAAATCGCACCGAATCCGTTACAATTTGGCGCCCAACGCTGGGCTTCTTCTGGACTTTCTTGGAGTAAGTGTGACTTTGGACATTTTTTTCATAAAAACTTTTTGAATTTGGACTTTATTTTTATGGTGATTACTCGCGCAATGGATGAACAATTAAAACAACTTCTTGACGCAATCAACTCTGTGAAGGGTGATATGGCGGCTAATCAAGAACAATTAAAAAATGATATGGCGGCTAATCAAGAACAATTAAAAAGTGATTTGTCTGCAAGTTTTACTGCAAATCAAGAACAATTAAAAAATGATATGGCGGCTAATCAAGAACAATTAAAAAATGACATTGCGGCTAATCAAGAACAATAGAAAAGTGGTGCTGAAAAATGATTTAGCTTCTAACCAAGAGGAAATTAAAAACGACCTTACTTCGGTAAAAACTGGATGGAAAATAAATTTAATGAGATAGAGCATCGAGTTGATGCTATGGAAGGAAAGTTTGAAGCAGTTGAAGGCCGATTCATCGCTGTGGAAAATAAAATCGAAGAGAAATTTGAAGAAAAATTGAGTACCGTTGAAGGCCGATGCAATGCTGTAGAAAATAAATTGGAAGAAGAAGATATAAAATTTCATCAACTTAAAGAAGACATCTTTAAAGACCTGGAAAGGAGATTGGCAACCGCGGAAAGCTGCTCTGTACAGTTTGGCGCTCCCACATCGGTTGCTCGACCGTCCATTAAACTTGCCACATATGATGGGAAAACTTCGTGGCAGGTTTACAAAACTCAATTCATGATAGTGGCGGAAGCGAACGGATGGGACTCTGCTACCAAGGCCTGCCATCTTGCAGCATCCCTGAGAGGTGACGCAGCGGACATTCTTCAGACCCTTCCGGACGGCCAGCGCCTGGATTTCGCCGCCCTCACATCTGCGTTGGAGCTACGCTTCGGTGAGAAGTGCCAGAAAGATTTCGGCCGACTCCAGTTGAAGTCCCGTTTCCAGAAAACCGGGGAAACCCTGCAAGAGTTTGCGGCGGACATCGAGAGACTGTCTCATCTTGCTTTTTGCGACTGCCCTGCGGATGTTCGAGACAACCTGGCACTCAATTACTACATCGACGGGGTTCGAGATCCGGAAATCCAGAAAGCGCTACGGATGGCGGATGTCAAAGACCTGAATTCTGCTGTTGTGTATGCGATGAAGTTGGAGGCCGCTCAGCAAGCAACCCGCAAGGATCGCCATTCAATCCGCGGCGTAAAAACTGATGAGCTTGATCCGGTTTCGTCACGTTTTGATGAACTTGAAAAGCAAATGAAAGAAATTGCAGGAACCCTCAAAAGGATTTCGGCTCCCAAGGACCAAAATCGACAACCACTTAAGTGCTGGAAATGCGGCGGCGAGGGTCACTTACGAAGAAACTGTGAAGCTCGCCAAGAAACCAGAGGGAGGAGCACCTCTCCCTCTCAGGTCCAGGAAAACTAAGCCATGGCAACAGTGGTTGGAAAAACTACATTTTATTTGTAGCGAACTACAACTACAACTACTTTATTACAAATGTAGTTAACTACAACTACAACTACTTTTTCCAAAATGTAGCAACTACATACTACTTTTGAAAAGTAGTCGCTACTTCGCTACTTTTTAGCTACTTTAAAAAAATTAATAAATAAAAAGCATACACCGTTTGAGGATTGAACGAAGATTAAAAAAATGATTTAGAATAATAAACTGAATTATTTGAACATGGAATATTACCAAGAATTATTTATTCTTTCCGTCGTTTGCTGAGCCAATTTGTCATTCTAAATATTTTAAACGATTTTTACGAATATTCGCTGCAAGAAAGGATTTCAAAGTTGAAGGAAATCAACCTTAAAAATTTTAATCCTTTCCTATCAGTGAATATTTCATTCAAGACTGCAACTCGCGGCTACTTGAAAGTGTAAATAGATGCAGTCAGGGGCGTGCATGGGGGGAGGAGAGGAGAAGGGACACCTGTTGTGTGTGGCCCCGGGCCCGAGTCTGAAAGGGGCCCAATATTTTTAAAACTAGGGGTTTAAATAAATCTAGTTGTATATATAGGGGTGAACAATATGGAGGGACCCTGGAAAAGTCATTTGTGACGGGACCCAAAATTTCTGTGCACGCCGCTGGATGCAGTCCATAATTTGTTTTAAATTTTATATAGTCATACATATATATATATATAAATGATTTAGATCATAAAAATCATATTTTAAACAAAAGAGAAAAACTTTAATATTCATTATATCAGTTAATTTTATGGGAACTTTTTTTTTTTTTGGAGGAACTACTTAATTGATTTTGAGCTTCAAGCTAGAGGTCCGGACTAAAACAACATCTCCTTTTTTACGCCACTCATAAAATGAAATAAGAGCATTTTTTCAATTTCACCGAATAACCTCAAAAACTAAAATATTTAATAATCGACTTTTATTATGTTAATATATCAACATCCAATCAGTGAAAAAGAAAAAATAAACAAATGGGAAAAATACCCCAAACTGTACTAGTATTTATAATCAAATATTAATAAATATCTGAAATATGAAAGATAACTAAGAATGCTTACTTCAATGTGCAATTTTAAACTACAGTGGACTCACGCAACAGCGTGATTCAATTTACACGAAATGTCTATATAGCGAGCTTTACTCGAGTAATGAATTTTAGAGCTAACGCGAATTCCTCACCCTGTAGCACGAAAGTTTTCCTGTGGGAATCGCGGGGCTTAAGTATCACCTACTCTACTGGCTACTAAATATTAGTTTCGTGAATGGACTTTCCCTTTAGCATCAATGAAAGCGGAAGTTCTCCAACCGTACTAGTCGGAACATCGCTTTGTTAATTTACTAATCGCCACTCCGCATTTTTTTCATTCTAAATATGAGTTTGATGAAACATAAGTTCACATAAGCAGCTGTTTATCTAAAGTTTGAAAATGGAAGGAAAAATACTAATCTTTGACAACTAAAGATTTTCGATATGCTTGAAGAACTAAAAAATGTGTCGAATATAATTACGGACCGTACCGTTTCATTTTATGCCATTCTCTCCCACTGATTTTGTGCATCCTAACAGTATTTTTATTCAATAACACAGCTTTTTTAAAAATACAGTGAGATTTCACTTCTCTATTCTCTAAGTTTAAATTCGGTAATAGGAAGTTAAGAAATGGGTTAAAACAGTTTGAGGGACGTTTTCAAATGTCTCAAAATGATTGGTATACTCATAAAAAATCGTATAGATATCCTTTTCCACGACGCGAAATTTCAACCTACGCTAGGAGCCTTGGAACGCATCCCTCGCGTTGAAATTCGACAGTAATATGCAGGTGACATTGATACCGTAAGCTTTTTGAAAAAGGAGCAAATTTACAAGAAACGAAAAATTCCCGTGACCATGTTTCTATAATATTGTAACATTTGTTAGCCGACCAAAAAAAAAGGCAGTTCAATATCATCGTCTTCCATAACATTTACAGTAGCTTCCATACTAGGTGGATATTGGCACAATAGTCTCATTGAAATCTAAAATGTTCATCCACGGGACATTCTCAGCTGCCAAAAAACACAAGCGCGGCATGGGCGCCCATATACAGAGTTTGGGGGGGGGGGGGGGTCAGATATTTTTCTCATGGTTCAGTAGGATATTTTAATTCATTAATGGCTGGAGAAGAAATGTTTTTACATTTTTGCGAAGAAAAACGTACTAAAAGAAAGAAGTAAATTCTAAAGCAGAGGGGGGGGGGGGGCTTGAGCCAAAACGTGCCTTTCATATCGGCGCCCATGAAACGCGGTACTACATTGGCAGTTACCTCTTATTCTTTTCTTTCTAAGCCATAAGGTGAATATTGGGGAAATGTGAAAATTTCGATGCTAAACAAACTAATGGCGTCAAACAGATAGAACGTATGGCGTCAATCTGAGGTCAGCTCGTAATTTTCAGAGTCTTCCGAATCAGATTGGTGCAAATTTTACTCGCATAAAATTTGGACAAGTCAGATTCGTTTGAAACCTCCATTCCTTTCTTCTTCTCCTTCTTTTTTTTTTTTTTTTTTTTTTTGAAACTTTATTTAAAAGTAGTTTTAGAAATCGCTACAAACTACTTTTTTTTGCATCGAACTACTCGCTACACTACTTTTTTTGAAAAGTAGTGCGCTACACTACAAACTACTAAAAAATGTAGCTACTACAGTAGCGTCGCTACTTGTAGCGCGCTACTTCCAACCACTGCATGGCAATCTCGCGGGACGGAGGTCGCCAAATTGGAATGAGCCCCATCTTAAAGTTTTCCAGATTTCATCGACGAGTGGCGGCAGTAATGGACTGTTTGTATACGCATATGTAAACGGGTTTCCCTGCGAACTGATTATTGACACTGGAGCCAATGTTACAATCATTAGAACAGATGTGGCTCGTCAATTTGGACTCAACATTCTATGGACGCCGCCCTGTGTTACCCTCCAAACTGTGACAGGTGACAAGATCGAGATTGAAGGTAAAGTAAACTTAGAAATTGTGTTTGGAAATGCCACTTACCATCATACGGCATTCGTTGCTGATATCACGGACCCCTTCATTCTCGGATTGGACTTTTTAAAGAAGTATGACTTCAACCTCGACTTCAAGACTAATGAGCTGCACTCGACGAGAGAAGACATAGCCGTTTTCCCCGCAGAAAGTGATGTAAAGTCCGCTCATCAAATAATAGCCCAAACAGATTTATCGATTCCCTCAATGTCAGAATCATTGGTACCTGGCTCCATTGAAGAAAACAACAGCTTTAGATTCGGCCTCATTGAATACCCTAACCTAAATAATAACCTAAAAGGAGTGCTGGTAGCATCTACGCTTGTGGACCTTTCTAAGGATGTAATTCCTGTGAGAGTCGCCAACATGAGTGAAAGGCCAAGGAATATCCGAAAGGGTAAAGTGTTGGCAACTTGTACTCCAGTAAACTGCATCATTAGAAGAATCAATTTCCCCGAGACTGTGTCTTCTGGGTCCTTGACATCGAAGTTAATTGGGAGTGCGTCATTATCGAAAGATCAAAGAACTGCTGCGGAACAATTGGTGGACGACTTCAGGCATCTGTTTTCATCTACACCGGAGGATGTTGGCCGTACGAATTTAACAAAACATAGGATTTACACTGGAGAACACTCCCCTATTAAACAGCATCCAAGACGACTACCGTTCGCCAAGAAGGAAGAGGTTGAGACCCTCCTGAAAGAGATGCAAGGAGAATGATGTCATCGAACCCTCGTCCAGTCCTTGGGCCTCTCCCATCGTCTTGGTAAGAAAGAAAGATGGGTCCACCAGATTTTGTGTCGATTACCGACGGCTGAATGAAATCACCAAGAAAGACAGTTACCCTCTTCCACGGATAGACGACACCTTGGACACTCTTTCCGGACACAAGTGGTTTTCGACCCTGGACTTGAAGAGCGGCTACTGGCAGGTTGAGATACACCCTGATGACCGAGAGAAGACAGCGTTTACAACTGGACAAGGCTTATGGCAGTTTAAAGTGATGCCCTTCGGCCTCTGCAATGCACCAGCTACGTTCGAGCGTCTTATGGAGACAGTGTTAAGAGGACTTTCCTACGAATCCTGTCTGGTCTACTTAGACGATATCATCATCGTGGGACGCAGCTTCGATGAACATCTGGTTAATCTTAGGAAAGTGCTGCAAAAGCTTAAGGAAGCCAATCTGAAGTTAAACCCGTCCAAATGTAATTTGTTCCGCCGGGAAGTGAACTACCTTGGTCACATCATCTCTTCTGAGGGTGTACAAACCGATCCAGAAAAGGTATCTGCGGTCAAGAGTTGGAGTCGTCCCGAAAACATCCATCAGCTGCGAAGTTTCCTGGGGCTCTGTACGTACTACAGGAAATTTGTGAAGGGTTTTTCCAACATTGCACGACCTTTGCATAAGCTGACGGAGAGCAAGCAAAAGTTTGAATGGTGCAAAGAATGCGAAGATGCATTTCTACGACTGAAGGAGGCTTTAACATCAACGCCGATTCTCTCATATCCTCAGCCTGGAAAATCCTTCATCCTAGACACTGATGCGAGCCACGAAGGCATCGGAGCTGTTTTATCCCAAGAAATTGACGGCAATGAACATGTCATCGTTTACTGGAGCAAATGCTTATCAAAGTCGGAGCGAAATTACTGCGTCACCAGCAAGGAGTTACTGGCCCATAGTGAAAGCTGTAGAACACTTCCATCATTACCTCTATGGCCGAAAATTTTTGCTTCGGACAGATCATGCCTCGTTAACTTGGCTTTTGAACTTCAAGAATCCAGAAGGCCAGATAGCCAGGTGGATACAGCGGCTCCAAGAATATGACATGGAGATCAAGCACCGAAAAGGGTTGTCTCACGGTAATGCAGACGCTTTATCAAGGAGACCATATCCTGAGAACTGCAATTATTGTTCCCGAATCGAGAAACAGTATGGAACGACTAGCCCTACCGCCTATCAGGTGACAGTGACTCCAATATCATCAGAACCTGATCCACGGAGTGACGACCAAGTTCGAAAAGATCAACTTGAAGACCCCGACATAAAACCAATTTTGGAGTTCATGGAAAGTGACAGTCGGCGACCTAGCTGGCATGACGTTTCCATCTTCAGTCCTGCAACAAAAAGATACTGGGCTTTATGGAACTCGCTCCATTTACGGAACGGCGTGCTACACCGAAAATGGGAATCTGACGACGGCAAAACATCTAGGTGGCAGTTACTACTTCCTCGATCAAGGATTTCAGATGTTCTGAAAGAAATACATAGTAGTGCGACTGGAGGACATTTTGGTGTCTTGAAAACCCTCAATAAAGTTCGGGAGCGCTTCTTCTGGAGCAAGGCGAAGGATGACGTGGAGAAGTGGTGCCATTCTTGTGACGCTTGTGCTGCTCGTAAAGGACCGAAGAAGAGAAGCAGAGGGAAGCTACATCTGTACAACGTTGGAGCTCCTTTCGAACGAATTGGGACCGACATCCTGGGTCCTCTACCAAGAACTGCTGATGGGAACAAATACATTCTTGTTTCCATCGACTACTTCACCAAATTACCCGAAGCGTATCCCATTCCAGATCAAGAAGCTACCACCGTAGCAGAGACTCTAGTCCAACACTGGATCTCGAGATATGGAAAGCTTTGCAGATTCATTCCGATCAAGGGAGGAATTTCATCTCTGCTGTGTTTAAGGGCCTATGTCAAATTTTCGGAATTGAGAAAACTAGGACAACACCACTACACCCACAATCGGACGGCATGGTGGAGAGATTTAACCGCACAATCCTGAATAATCTCTCGCTTATGGTATCCAGAAATCAACAGGATTGGGACAAGAAGCTACCTTTGTTCCTGCTGGCCTACCGCAGTGCTGTCCACGAGACTACCGGATTTGCCCCATCTCAGATACTCTTCGGACGAGAGCTTCGGCTACCTTGTGATCTCGTCTTCGGTCGTCCTCCGGATGCGCCTGCATCGCCTGAGGAGTACATCCAGGATCTCCAGGCCCGGTTGGAAGACGTTCATAACTTCGCACGACAGCGAATCAACATCGCGGCGGAGAAGATGAAGACCCGATACGACACAAGGTCTACTGGACATGAATTCAACGAAGGTGACAAGGTTTGGTTATGGAATCCCATCCGACGGAAAGGTCTTTCACCCAAATTGCAGTCGCATTGGGATGGACCCTACAAAGTCCTTAACCGACTGAATGACGTCGTAGTGAGGATCCAAAAATCACCTAATGCAAAACCTAGGGTTGTACATTATGATCGGTTAGCCCCATACTATGGCAATTGTTCATGAGCATTACGTAAACAACCATGGTTGATAACATAAAAGTTGTAGATAATTTTTGCTTTTAATGTTTAATAATATTTCTTGTTATTATTGTGTTTTCTGTATCTGTTAGTTATTAATTAATGTGTATATTTGTAAACTTGTGATAGAAGTTTGGCACCCTTTCTGGGGATTGTACTGCCTGGGACGTGCAGTCCATAGGAAGGGGGCAATGTTACAAATCCTGTAAATAGTAATTATTGTAGTAACGTAACCTGTAAATAGTTTCCCGTAATGAATATATAACCCCTTAACATATGGCTAAAGTATACGAACCCCCTATTTCTTTTTTTGTTCATTGATAAAATTTGATAACGGTCTACTATTTTCCAGAAGCGTTTGGAATATTTGAGAAATTTCTTTCGATGTTAATAAAAGGGTCCCGCGTGATAAGGAGGAGAGTTTCGATTGAGAATTTGTACTGAGAGTGTGTATTAACCCTGTTTATAGCGAGGCATTTCGCTGTGTTGTTTTCGTATTTGGAAGTAAATACGTGTGTAAACGTTGATTTTACGGTGTTGTGTGATAATTGCTTAATTGCTGATGAATAATTTAGCCGTTGTTGACGCTCTTTCCTGTACATAGTGTAAATAAATTTCCTGTATTTTTTAAATCAAGAACTGTGTCATCCTTTCAAGAAAGTTGGAAGCCGCACCGAATCTGTTACAATAATAAAACACTCGATATCACTTGCTCTTCTGTTTTACACGGGTAAGTTGCGGAAATAAATTTTGTTGTTTTTACAGCCTACTTTCCGGGTTTTTAAAAATTTTTATGATTTAATTAACTCATAATTTATACTTGATAATTTTTAATGAACGTTTTTAAAATTTAAATAACTTTTTTAGATGAACAAAGTCGTTCATAAGAACGAATTCAATGAGCGGTTAAAAGAAATGAACGATCCTCTCGTGAACGGATCATTTAAAAGAACGACGCTATATATGCCAATGCAATTCCGAAACATTGGGTATGTTAATAAAAAAAGGTGCATTATGTATGCGAATTGTAAACAACTTCTGATGAATAAAATGGTGATCGACAAGGCCGTCCAAAGAGCTGACGGCGCCCGGGGCGAAAGCCCCCCCACCCCATACAGTATACACACAGAAAAATCAAGTTAGTTGTAACATCAGTGCATAATACGCGTGAACATGTACTTGCATTTTCTACTTATGAATGAGCAGAACATTCAGAGGGCTAATACAAATTAAAACACAAGCAATGAATCTGTTTCAAATATTTGTGAAACATTAATACCCCCAAAATCTTTTCGAAAAATTGAAATGTTAAAAATTCAAATATTTGTCTAGTAAAATGTTATCACACCAGATAAAAAACAAACAATTAAAAAGGAATTGGTTATTCATATGTAACAAACTAAGAACACGAATAAATAATTTGCTGATTATAAATAGAAAATATTTATCGAAGTAAATTACATCAAAATTAAATTTCGATTTGGAGTCATCCAATGATTTTTTTTAAGAGTTTTTTGGTTTTACTTGTACCAACTTAATACCAGTTTTCATATATGTTAAAAACAAAGATGTTATTCTTTTGCATAAAATACTTGTAAGTTTTAGGGAGAAGCCCACAAATACTCAAGAACATCGAAAATTGCTGAGAATTGCGCTTTTGGAGCTCTAATTTCAAATAAATACTCTAATACTACAAAATTTGGCCTAACAAATTGCGTTTTAAGACTTGAGTTTAAGAAAATATTCGTGAAAGGGTCCCCTTTCCGCCTTCCTTTAATATCATAAGCAGTGGGTTTTTTAAATGACACTTACAAAAAATTTAAGTGGCCCTTGAATGTAAAACTTAGCTTACATTTTTTTGACCATAATTTTGGACAATTTTCCTGGAAAATGCTCCAGATCCTCCTATTCATAAAATTTGTCTTAAAGTTGCGTTTTTGAAATTTCAATTCCGAAAACTTGCAGGGGGAGACGAACTAAAGACTAAAATTGGAAAACGCATTAAGTGATTAAAAAAAAAAGTCGTCAAAATGAAGAAAATGCCAAGCATTTCACAGTGGTACACGATTTATGTGCCTAGCCCCCCTAAAAGTAGTTATAATAACATTGTTAGGGTCTGCCAGTGGAGTAAAAGTAGCATGCTGTGCGACGGCAGAGCGCAGTACGTGCCATTAAAGGTTAGTGATGGTTATTTATCTTGGGTTGGTCCAAGTCCATAATGCAAAAAAGTGGAAACCGTAGTAAGTGGCACAATACGCCTGGAATCTTATTTTTGATGCCCTATAAAAATTTTTATTTGGCACTTACTGTGATTTCCATTTTCAGTCTTCAATTGATTTCAACCTATTTAAAAAAATAATCGATCGGAAACAATCTCTGAGCCCTTACCATAACGTCAATAAACATGGCCTCTAATTGCGTTTTTAAAGCTAAAATTGCGTTTTTTAAATGAAAAGTTTCAAAATTTTGATCGGACACCTTTTGACCTTTTTCCTATCCGATCAAAAGATTTTTTTTTTTGCTTTTGTTTTTTGTTTTTTCAATGTTCCCCCTTAAAACTTTTTTCTTATTACTTCACTGCACGTAGGGGCAGAATTCAAGCAAATTTGATGAGAACTAGACAAAGGAGAAGTTCCTTTTGTTTGATTCTAAACAGTTATATTCTCAGAAATTGTATCTGCTTCAATGATACAAAGGAGGCAAATGTTTTGGAGACTTAAAGAGAGGAATATTTTCGTGCCCTAAGAAAAAATAGAAAATCATTACAATGAACAATGATTCACTTTTTTGTCTGTCTATGACTGTGTATCTATGATACACGAAATGAGGGGCGCCGCAAGGCGTCCCTAATTTAATACAGTCTGGGCATGTGATGAGGGCACGTAAGGCGCCCCTCATCACATGTTCCGTTGAAATCACCCGTTTCAACGGAATATGTCGTCGTGTTCCGTTGAAACGAGGGGCGCCTTGCGGCACCCCCTCATTTCGTGGCGCCCGGGGCGATTGCCCCGCTCGATCCCCCCCCCCCTTTCGGAAGGCCCTGGGATCGAATATACTCAAACCAATATAAAAAGCGAAAACTTTATAAACAAATTTTCCCACCCTCTCAAGGAAAAAATACGCAGTGAAAAACAAACAAATGCTAAGGAAAAAAATCACTTTTTCTTCGGTAATACGATAAAAATATGAATAGTTTGAAAAAAAGACTCGCTTCCAAAAAGATATTTTACTCGTGCGATTCATTTCTCTACAAAATAAAGCAAAAGTCCGTGCTCGAAGCATCATAAAAGGGCTTTTAATGCCCTCCCATTGAATATTTTCAGACACATTTTTCAAGCTACTCGAGACTATAAAATCTTCAATGAATACTTTGAGTAGAGAAAAAACCATTTTTTAAATTCCGAGTTTGGGAGAAAAGCTAAGGCTATCTCATTTATGTGTCTTTTGACATAAAAGAAGTTTTCATCTCATATATTTAGGAGCATGAAAAGTAATATCTCAAGCTGGTGAGTAATGTTGGTGGATATTGCTTCTATTCAGAAACTTTTGCTCATCTAATGAAAGTGCGGTTCTGGAAATTTTCAGGCGTATTCTTTGAACTGAATATTTTCTTCTTTTTTTTTTTCAGCAATTAGTAATTGCATGTTTGACGCGGTTAATATCTTCGGCCGTATGGACATTATGTAATTTTGAAAGAGCAGTCTGTTCTTCAATGGGCTTGAAATTATGAATGCATTCAATTACTAAGAATTGTCTCACACGTGTTTAAGCCGCTCAATAATAGGTGATTCACAATAAAGTTAGTTCAATTTCGTTTTTCAGCTGGATTCCATCTTCTTCTTTTTTTTTATAATAACTTAAGGATTATAATGATAATAATATTCAAATTATCCCAATTTGTTCCATTTAATAATGTTCAAAAAAAAAAAAAAAAAAAAGGTAAGTTTGTATTTTGTTTTTTGATTTCTAAATATTTAAAACTTGTACTTTGAACTGTACAAATTTGATCTTTTAAGTGAAATTTTGATTAGTCAACCAATAAGCAAAATAATAAATAAAAAGTCTTACTCAAAAGTATTTATGGCATTTAATATATAATCCTTTCTTATCTACACGATACTGCAACATGTAAATGGAGGGGGAAAATTAAACTGACGGGAAAATAATCCGTTTTTCTAGTTAAAGTTTCTCTTATGCCTGCTTAAAAAAACTGCAAAATTTCACATTTTTTGGGTAATTTTTTTTTTAAACATTATTTCGTTAATTTTGTGATTTAGTTCTATTACATTATTTGTGTGTTGTCAAGTACGATAGATTTTTTTTCTCAACAGCGTGTGTATTTTTGTAGTTTAAAGCAGCGTTGCACAACCTATTTGCTTAAAAAGTTTGCGACTTGTAAAATAGAAAAAATGCGAACCGGTTATTTTTTATTTAAAAAAAAAATAAAGAAAGGCGAAAAATGACAGGCATTAAAAAATAAATATAAATTAATGGTAATATTTTACAAATATTTATTTACAACGATATTTTAATGTTAAGGCAAAGTAATTGTAATATTTGTTACCAGTTACTAAACAAACTTTTAAAAGATCCATACCATAAATTTTAAAAATGGAACTTAGTTTTTAAAAATGACGAGACGTAACAAAGGACAATTAAAGAGGAAAGGCGAAAAGTCAATCTTTCCAGTATTCGAGAAAATCACTGTCGAAAGTTCAAAACCCCAATCGTTCTCGATTGTGAAGTAAATTTTCGGCTGGTTTTCCTTTTTAATCCTTTTTCTTGTTTAAATAGAGCATCAAATTCTACTCTACACATACTCAGTGTTCATATTAAGCTCAACTCGAAAAAAAAGAAAAAAAAACATTTCGCCTTTCTTTCTTGTACTCTTCAATTGTGAACACACTCTTATTCACCTTTCTTCCTTGTATTTTTCAATTGTGAGTACACTCCCATGTTACCAACTTTCAAAGATTAAACTAGGATCTCTAGATACTAAAATGGAAGCAGAAAATATCGCACAAATTATGGATACCATAACACTATTGAAATATGAGTAGTGTAGTTGAAAATAAAAACCTTGTGTATCAAAGTTACTCTGAATAATGGTAATAGATTTTTATTTACCTGAGTAAAGCAATGCGATAAATTACAGTTATTATTACAGGAATAAAAAGCTAATCCCCCGTTCGGCACCGTTGTGTCTCGAACGGAAGTGCTGAACTATCGAGTGTCGGGAGCGCGGTCACTTGATCAATGTGCTGAGACAATTCAGAGTGACATCTCGAGAGGGGGATCAGAAGTGGGACTAGGTTCACCAAAGAACCTCCAACTTAATTTCCTGAGAAGCCTCTGATTGGAAAGGTTAGTGTGTTAAACGATGATTTGTTGTCAAAATTTAGTTGCTGAAAGAAGACAGACGATAATATGTTAAAATAAAAATAAGGGCTAACTTCGTCTCTGAAAAATTAAAGTTTTCGCAGTAAAGAATTGCAGCCAAGTGATTTTTCCGTTTTCCTAAATTTTGCATTACTTTTAGTTTGCCTTTTCTGATTTTAATTCAATCTCAGATTGAACGCAGTGGAACCTCTTTATCAGACTAATTAGGACGAAAGACAATCCGGTTAAACAAGAATCGGGATAATTCGGGTAGTATGGAAAGTAAGAAAAACAAATCTATAAATGTGTAATATACCTTTTGTTACAAGGAGAAATAATGCTTTGTAAGAAAAAAAAAAAAAAAGACGTAGGATTTCTTCGCACCATTCACACTTTATCCTTTTCTTAATTCAATCAAATACTTGATCATTTATAGTTCAGCTGTAGTGGTGTCGAACTGACTCTTCAAATAAGTTAGGACATTGTTAGATTGCTGTAGTTAATTGTGCGACTTATGCAGGAGTGGTACATATAATTAAAATAAAAAGCAAATTTTGGCCCACTAATATTTAGTTCAGCTATCATAATTTAAAACTATTTGTGTAAATATAATAAGAGATAAATCATTTCGTACAAAAACTATTCTTATTTTAAGTTTAAAATTTTCTTTTGTACTTAAAAAGAAATCTCTCAAAATGGGAGAAAAATGAATCCTTTCAAATATTTTTCTTAGGAAATTTAAAAACGCCGTTTAAACACGTTCACATTAGCAATAGGGCAAGGTTGTTTTCAAAGATTTCTAACCTTTCTCCCTACTTCTGCAATTGTAGACTACCCTATACCTGTCGGCTCGTCCAGGGGCTCCCCTATGAGAGGTTACGGGAGGTCACAGTGACCACCTTCCTAAAATTTCCTTATGCGGA
This sequence comes from Uloborus diversus, assembly GCF_026930045.1. Lineage (NCBI taxonomy): Eukaryota > Metazoa > Arthropoda > Arachnida > Araneae > Uloboridae > Uloborus > Uloborus diversus. The sequence continues at coordinate 51,718 of NW_026557682.1, forward strand.
AAATTTGGTCTGACGATTTGGCAAAATTTGGAGCTCTATTTGGCAAAATTATCATCATTCGATGAAACTTGGAGATCTGTTCGGTAAAATTATCATCATTCGGCAAAATTTAAGTTCCATTCGGCAAAATGTGGAGTTCCATTTTGCAAAATTATCCTCATTTGCTAAAATTAGGAGTTTCATTCAGCAAATTCAGACTTTCTACCCTCCGAAAAATTTATGTTCCCGGAGCCCCTATCCCTATTTTGTATCTCATGATGTGACGATCGGGTTTTGGATTAATTGTTTATTGCCCAGGGCCGCAAAGAGCCAAGACCCTCGTCAATTAATGTCGCCCCCCCCCCCGCCAAAAAAAAAAAAAAAAGAATTGGAGGAAAAGAAGAAAAAAGGGGGAAGGAAAAGAAAAGGGAGAGGGAAAAAAACTACGAACAGTAAATTTAACTTAACCTTTATGTTTTTTCTTATTCGCAGTTTCCCTCCCTTTTTCTTTCTTCCTCTTTTTTTCTTTCTTTCCTTTTTTTTTCTTGTGGCATTGTAGCAGGGTCCCCTTTGGCCTGGGCCCCCAGTTTTCGACTTGGCTGATTATGGCCTCTCGTCGGGCCTGTTTATTGCCAACAATGCAAGCCAATACCATGGTCAATTTCACTAAACGTATACCACGATTAGTAGTGCTGCCATCTGGAAGTGAAAAGAAGTAGGTATATACTTTTCCTGAGACCGTTACTATTTCCCGTCTCTTTTGCTGATTAAAGGGCAAGAAAAAAAGAAAAGAAAAAAAAAAAAAAAAAAAAAAAAAAAAAAAAAAAACGGCCTTGCAACGAAAACTGTTATGACAAATTTCACACCTAAATATATTTGTCTGGTAGGAATTTTAACAAAACGTCTCGTTAAATGCAATTACTCAACCTTTAACCTTCTTTGAGAAGTACAATTTTAAAAGTGTAAATATCTTGACGTTACAAAATGCAACTAATACACTGATTTCTTTTACCCGATTGAATAGTCGTTTAAAAAAGAAAATATTTTCTTGAAAGTGGAATCGAAGCAAGATCCTTGGTAAGGTTCCAACACGGAATAATTACCAATTTAACATCTAGAAAATATTTAACTTTTCGTCCCGTCATTTTTCTTAGATAATTATAGGAACTATCAGAGGCGTGCACAGGGAGGGGGGGGGGCACCTGTTGGCCCTGGCCCAAGCCTGAAGGGGGCCCAAGAGTTTTAAAATAAGGGGTGAAATACTTGTAGGAACGTAGGGGTAAACAATGTGGAGGGGGCCTCGTAAAGCCATTTGTGACGGGCCCCAAAATTTCTGTGCACTCTCCTACTAATTATTATTGAGGATGCAAGCAGTAGGTATTGTAGTTTATTCCATAATATAATGAATATTCATTAGTGTTTTGCGGAAATGAACAGATTAGAAGATTATGACAGACAGCACGAAATAAAATGTCATTGTCTGAAGGGGAAAACGTTTATCCATGTAACCGAACCGACTTATTACTTCAATGTTATTATGGGCCATTCCACGGAAAACGGTAATTTTGTCCCGCACGTGACGCTTCACATATTTCATAAAAAGAATTAAATTAAAAGGATGATGAACAAAGTTTCGTTGCTTAAGAAATCACAAACGCATATGTGACTTTTTAAGCAAAAACTTCTTCAAAAATTATATCTTTTTTTATGAAATATAGGAACCGTCACGTGCGGGAAAAAATGACCATTTTCAATGGAATTGGCATATACATATTTTTTTTTTCAATGGTTTAAATAATTATTTCTAAACCAATGAGATATATTTCCTTTACGTTGGAACCATAGCTTTCAAAATCTACAAATTGTTTCGTCATTTCTGTATTAATGGAGCAAAAATATTAGCTTATTCATAAGCAAGTTACTAGAGGTTGACTTCGGATGTCCCGCACGTGACGCATGTAAAGAAATTTTATTTTTAACAAAATTGTTTAATAAAAATATAATTGTGTCAGGAGTATCTCTTTGTATCAAATGATTTAAAAAATTGCTTACCTCGGTTTCATTAAAATATTGAGAGATATGACGAAATGTTAATGAAATTTAAGCGTATTTTTTCCTGCACGTGACAGTGGAATGGCCCTTATCATTGTTTCTGATAACAATAATTCAAATCGTTAAAAAATTTTACGTCCTTCGCCGTTTTCTCTTAGGTGTAAACCATAAATCGGAGGCCTGTGTATGATGAAAAGACCATGTGAACTGGTTTCTTAACTTAAAAATTTTCTTCAAGGAAAAATTTAAACTAAAAATTCCAGCAAAAGGATTTGTAGCAGTCACAAAACATTGCTCTCAAACACTTTGAAAATAATGGGGTTGTTTCCTTCAGTAAAAAGTATTATTTTTAGTCACTGAAGTTGATAGAATGAGTAAAAAAAAAAAAAAAAAACATGGACCCAGAAAATACTTTTATTTTTCCAACAGTTATTTTTTAATTATTTTTTTTAAATGCCCGATTTTGAAAACAACAAGGCGTGGTCTTTATGACGTCACAAATGATGTACTTTTGCGCATCTTCACTGGCGGTTCCACGTCATGATAATCAAGAAGCGAATTGAATATTGCGCTCTACGCTTGCTATCAACCATATCGGTACCAATACATATGAGTAAAGATGCGAATTAAATATTATGATCCGTGAATGGCATCAGTGAATGTCATTTCATCATTTGTGATGTCACACGACAGAAGCGTAAACAATGAAAGCGCACCGATTTAAGTAATTTTTTAAAAATATTAAACTTATTTAAGTTATTTAAAAAATGCTTAGATCCTATGTTTTTAAGCATGCTCTTTCAGAAAAAAATACATTTAAAATTTTGGAAACAATCCCATTCTAGCAATTAATACATTCCTGGATAAAGTATTTTACACCTTATGAAATTGCAGATTTAAAAAAAAAAGAAAGAAAAGTTTCCGAAATAATAAAGGTACATCTAAGTACATATTCATTAATGATCCAAGGTCGGATATGTTTGGATCGTCTGTCTGGAATGCATATAAACTACATTTATTCACATAAACTATACAATTGCTTTTGCATAGTGAGTTGGTCTCGGGTTGTTTTCTCTGCATTAATACTACACTGGCAGAAAAACAACTTTTACAAAAATCATCCACTTTTTTTTTTATTTAGAAGTAGTCAACCCTCGTTTATCGCGGTTAATTCGTTCCAGACTTGATCGCGATAACTGAATTTCCGCGAAGTAGGATTCTGTGTATATTTTTCTAATTAGAGCGCATAAAACTTACTTCCGGCAACTTAAATAGGTTTTTATCATAGTTAGAGCCCCCTAGACATAAAACAGCACCCTTAGCCACCATTACATTTGTATTACTAAATGTATTGCACAAAATATGAGAAATTAAATATGTTAGACGTAATAGATATCACATTGTTAGTTATTGGGAAATAAACTACACACACACGCAGTTCTTACACACTACTACTTGTCTGTGAAAAAACCTCAACTTGTTCGACGATGAATCAATTGCCAGTTAGTGACCGTGGGAGCCCCCGTTCGTACTCTACATTTACGTATACAGCTTAAAAAGCTAGTACATTGTTGAACACCATTCGCAGATGCATTTATCCCCTAGTAATAATACAGTGATTTATACTTTCCAGTTAGTGCTTAATGGTTAAAATGAGATAACGATTCCCTACATTTTCTTCGGCGATTTTATACCTCCACTCGCTCAACTGGTACAACTAGACCCTCAGACCTTACTTAAAAGCTTACCTTACTTAAAAGACATACACTTTGTTATCCTTTTGTAGAAAAAAGTTTACACGAGCGCATAAAAAAAGGCGAATTACTATACTTGAAAAAAAAAAAAAAAAAAAAAAAAAAAAAAAAAAAAAAAAAAAAAAAAAAAACTAGAAAAAACCGCGATGTAGTGAAGCCGCGAAAGTCGAAGCGCGTAGTAGCGAGGGACGACTGTAACATGCAAAAGGTTAGATAAGTTGGCGACACAATCAAAACAATAATAAAAAAGTAAAGGACTAATTTTTTAGAATTTAGAAACCAGGCAAGTAAGATAGGGGGCTGAATTCTGTTTTTTTCGAAACTTCGATCCTGTATTGCAATTTCTAGTAATTCGTTGTTTTACTGTTATTTTCTAATTTTCATAAAATATTTCAAAATAAACTTTTTTTAAACTTTCGAACAAATTTATATGTTTAGGCAGAACATATAGTTAGCAAAACCATAACAAATAGCACCATAATTGAAGGATATGATGCAGATAAATAATTTATGGCGCTATTTACAACAATGATAGAAAATTACTATTTTTAGAAAAGTAGTTTCATATTTATGGTAGCTTTTTGTAAATTTATCATCTGCTGTGTTTTACATTTAATTTTACTATTTATTATCGTCTGCAATCTAAATAATTTTTTTGTACTTCTTTATTTATTTATAGTCTGCGCTATGTATTTTTAATGGTATCGCCAAAAGAAATGAGATAAAACAATCGAGTTATTATAATGGAATGTGAATATTGTTTTTCTTGCCCCATGTTGACCGAGAATATAATTTTTACTTAATTAGGTATGCAAGTCAAAGTATTTTTCAATGAACAGAAGAGACGAATTTGATTTGTTTATTGAAATAAACTAATACATTCATTTATAAAATTTTCTTAGCAGAGAAAAGGGAGAAACAGGTTCGGTTTAAGCAGTAATTGCTTGTAACTTTATTTGGAACGTTGCTTGAATTTAAAACAAGGAGTTTTGTCCAGAACTAACCAAGCCTACTTTTGCGGTTACCAATATCGATTTAGATCAATGATCTCTCAATAGCTAAAATCAATCACACGTTTTAATAATTAAGAATGTCTTTTAGATTAAAATATTTTAGCTGTAGAGTTGGAATAAACTATTTTAGAAGTCATTCTGTCTGAAGAAGTCTGTCTCATAGTAAAAAAAAAATTAATAAAGTTCGTCTCAAATTCAGTTTCTTAAATTACGTTTCAATAAATTTCCAATCTGAGTTTGCTATTGGAATGATTTTAATTTCATAGACTTTGTCTAATATTTGAGTGTACAGTTTTATGAGAGATAAATTGACGAACAGCATAACGAACAAAACATTTCCACCATCATAAAATATTACATCTACATAGGTAAAAGATAAATAAACGAAAGGAATATGTGGAGTAAAGAAGTCGTAAAATGTTTGAATGATAATTTGATAATTCGCAACTCCAACAAACTAGAAGGGGCACTGCAGCCACCGTCTAATGGCGGATGAGAAAGGTAAAACAAACGCATGCCGTAGCGTAGAAAATGGTAATAAGTATAGTATTTTTTGTTTGTATGCATGATTTTGTTGTTTATTCTTTTTAAATTGATTTTTAAAGTCTTCTGGATATTCTGGCCCACGTAGAAAGAAATGAGAATTCAAGAAGCATTAGTAAACGTTAGAAATTAATGCAAATTACGTAGTTCTTAATTCTAAGCAGCCATTTCCACGATGTTGAATTCGATATTTATCAATTCTTGATGGAACAACATTTTCATTGTGGCCATAAGACTGACAAGAATAACAATTAATGCTAGATAATTTAATGATATGACATTACGAATTATTATCAAACGAAGAAGATGATACTTCTTTGCCTTGCTTGGCTAGCGCTAATTGTTTTGCATTTGTAGATGAGTAATTTTTGCCGAATCGATTAATTTAAAAAATTTTCTGTTTCGTATGTTTCTAATTTCTGATTTAATTCTGTCATGCTATGCAAATCATCAACAAAATTCTCACGGATATATGGTGGTAGTTCCCTTTTTAATTGATCTACCATTATTTCTTTTAACTTATCGAGTTCTGTTAATCTTTCTACTATTTTATTCCACTCATGATAAAAAATAAAAATAGTTCAACTGACATGCGAAATCTCGCCAAGGGTTCTTTGCTAGCACAATACTGAAACCATAACCGTAAACAAAGTTCTTCAGCTGAGAACATAGACTAATAATAAGAATAGACTGAGCTATGGCAACCCTTTTGCTGCTCATAAACCAAACCATGTGACTGGTGGATATCCTAGCAACAGCGGGCGTTGATCGTAGTAGACGATCAACGCTCGCGAGAAATAAAATAAATAGAATTGATGGAATACAGAAGAATGATCTTCTATGGAGTCCGATTTGTAAATTTGTTATTCTTAATCGTAAATATTTTGTTAATGTAGTGAGTTTTTCGTTTAGATAGTATTGTGCATTTTCTTTAGCCAATTCCAATATCTCTCTAAGCAAATTAAAGAGGCAAGCGCCTAAAAAGAATCGGCAAACGGTAAGATTTTTACCTACAATTTCAATTTAAGATACCGATTAGTACATTTTTGCGTTAACGCAAAACGTTTACGCCATTACGTTCACGCCAACGCTGACGTAGCAGTTCCAAATGAAATAAAAGTTACTGAAAATTGTGATCAAAAACTAATTACTAATGTCAAATAATGCATAACTACGAGAAAAACAGTTTAATCTCTGCTCCTGGAAAAAAATTATAATGAAAACACATTACTTCTTAAAATACATGTCGAGTGCCAAACTATAGATAATGTTGCCATCTAGCAACCATGCTGAAAAAAGTTTTCGCCAAGCCTCCCACTAGTAACATGATGTATCCATGAACCAATTTTTTCATCAGCAAGTCTGGGAAAGCTCGGTCTACTCTTATTATTAGTCTATGGCTGAGAATGAAAGCAATAAAGTAAAGTTGGCGCTCTATTTTGGCGATGAAAATTCTCGGTTTTTGTTTTTGCTTCAAATTTCTTTCTCGGTTAAATATTTTTCCATTTCGTTCTACGATAATATATTCAAGAAAATATTTTGCATACTCTCTATTCCAACTAAATGCTGCAGTAAAATAAGGCTAGTTAAATTAATTATTTTTAAATTAGGCGGAGATGAAAGCTCGAATTCTTCTGCTAATGTTATTAAGTCCTTCTTTTGAGCTTAAGAAAAAAAAACCCATACTCTTACATACTCACACAAAACAATAAAAAAATTTACCTGGTATAACGTTATCCTCTTAAAAAAAAAAAAAAAAAGCTTCGAACAGACGATAATATTTGTTTTTCATTTCAGGAAAATACTTTGTTTACGATTTCTCGATTTCCGACAATCAACTCACTCAAATAATGAAAACTAACATTATTTTGAGAAGTTCGAGAATACCATTGTGGGCGAAACAATTTCTGTTGCTGAAAGCAATCTAAGACACTTCGAATGCGTTAGTAAATACTCATAACAAACTGCCCATGTTTACCAACAGACACACGTGGAACGCAATGTTTTACCTTTTTCTAAATCACTGCAAGGTACTGTCCAACCACGTATTGCATGGAATTTTCAAATGTCCAGATAAGACGAATCTATGTGAATAAGGGGGAAAAATAAAAATTTGATGCGCGTAGTCCGCTCATTTGAATGAGTCTCAGCTTCTGCAAAAGCTGACATCAGTAAAAAAATAATAGATTTGTGAATTTCTGGTTGTAAAACGGATGTTTGTCTTTCCATACAATCCGTGGTCAGACAGTAGCGTATTCAAGCGCTGGAGTTGCGAATATGTTTTGGTAATGTTTAACATTCAAGGAAAGCTTTATTATGACAAGGCTGAACTCGATCCGGTAACTTAACTGTCTTACTGGTAAGACTGTATCATTTCAGGGGAATGAAGAAACGAAAGAATGGTCAACAATGAACGCCACATATTCGCAACTCCAATAAACAATAGGGGTCGCTGCAGCTACTGTCTAATGGCGGATGAAAAAGGTAAAACAAACGCACATCGTAACTTATAACTTGCTTTGATGCTTAGTGAATGACAGTAATTTTTCATCGTGTTTGTAGGAAACTTTCTTTTCTATTCTGAAATTACATTGCACCACAATCTGTCCAAAGCCTGTAATTTCCCCAAAGAAAATACGTGGAATGGAATGTTTTACCTTTTACTTTAGTACAGTAGAACCTCGTTTTACACGGGGGTTACGTTCCACGAAAATGCCGCGTAAATTGAGACCTAATACTAGTGTTTAAATAGGGGTTTGTTTCCGTAGATAACAAAATGCTTCATTCTAGTGATGACTAATTGTATAATAAGTTTAATGTGTACTTGTATCGACTTTCATGCATAAAGAAAACATAAACTAAATTCGTGTTCTGTTTATAAAGAGGAGCTGGCTATGATAGTCTTTTGGCAGTCATTAAGAATGTTTCTCTGTAATTCTTTGCAGAGCATTGACGCATCATTTCCATGATAGAATCTTCCTTCACTAACAAATCAGAAAGATCATTTCTATTGTCTAGGAATGGCCCAAAATTTTCAATGTGAACATTTTTGGTTGTGCGTCACCGACGTCGGTATCCTCGCTGGTTTTGGCCTCCTTTGTCACTCGTAAAAGCTTGTCTTCTAGTGGGTTCTGAACTGTGTGATTTTAATAACTTTGCTTCTGGAAAGAGCTCTGGAATCAATCGCACAAAATGTCTGCAGTGTCCCAAGCCCGATTATTAGCACGCCAAAATGCAATTGATTGCGCGTAATCTGCAGTCTTACGGAGTTTGGATTTTGAAAGAGGTGAAAATTTCATCTGTTTGCATTGCCGCATCCGCGTAAACCCGAAACACATCCGCGCAAAATAAAATAAGGGTGTCAAACCTTAAACCGCGTATAATCGAAACCGCGTAAAATAAATCCGAGTAAAACAGGGTCTACTGTATTATTAATCACCGCCCCAAGGTATAGTATTGCCAGATTGGGGGAATTTTCCCAATTTTGGGGGAAATATGGTGCCCTCTGGGGAAATTTTAGGGAAATGGGTTTTGAGGGGAATTCTTTGGGAAAAAATCTTTTTCTTGGGAAGAATCTGGGGGGGGGGGGACCTCGGGGAAAAAAAATTCGTATTTAAATTCGCGTCTTGACATCTGGTAGTTACATTGTTGGAATCAAACAGCGGTGGTTTAGTTTGCTCAACTTTATGGAATTCGCATTTCGCATTATGTGGAATATTATGATACGGAATTCACATTAATATTCTGCGTGAGTAACTAGTTGATACGTGAAACAGGTAAAAATAAGTGTGATGAAGAATGTTCTTGGATAAATATAAACAAAAATCATAGTTTAAATGTACATACAGAAGCAGAATAGTAAATGCGAGTAGAAAAAAAATATTTGGATATTTCTTATCTTTCGGTCAGGCCCTTTTATTTATGACTAGTGGTAACTGCACGGCTTTGCCCGTTGTAGAAAATTAAAAGGTCTTTTGATTTCCTTGTATATTTACAAACAGTGCATGATGAATTTCCAATTGACTTGCCCACGTTATAGTTCCACGTTATGATAACTTGGTAATTTAGTCGTCCATTTTATGAAAATTTTTCGGGAAAATCTTCTTAAAATTGGAATAGAAAATGAACAAAATCGAATTTTTGAAAAATCGCTTAAAGGTGCACATCCCCATGTTACAAAATAATTCTTTGCCAAATTTCATGAAAATTGGCAGAACGGTCTAGGCGCTATGCGCGTCACAGAAATCCTGACAGACAGAGAGAGATCTGGACAAAGAAATTCGCAACTCCAACAAACTACAGAGTGCGCTGCAGCCACTGTCTAATGGCGGATGAAAAAGATAAAACAAACAAATGCCGTAACTTATAACTTGCTTTGACGATTAGTGAATGACATTAATTTTTCATCGTGTTTGTGTGAAGCCTTCTTTTCTATTCTTCTGAAATTACATTACACCACAAACTGTCTGGAGCCTGTAATTTACCCCAAGGAAAGCACGTGGAATGGAATGTTTTACCTTTTTCTGTAGTATTGTTAATCACCGCAAGGTAGCGTAAAGATAAAGATAAAGGGAAAAAAAAAGCGAAAATTGGAAGAAAAAGAAAGTTGGGGAATTTTATAAGAAAATTTGGCTATTTGGGGGAAAAAAATTTTTTCAAGAGACAAAAATATCAGAGGAAGTCGATTCATTTTATGAAAATTTTTGTGGAAAAATAATTTTTGAAACTGGGGAATTTTGATAGAAAACAGCGTTTTTTGGGGAAAAGTTGGAAGGGAATTGGGGAAATTTGGATTTGACCATCTGGCAACACTGGCAAGTAGCGTATTCGAGCTCTAGAGTTGTGAATTGGAGTTTAGGGTTACAATTTCAAGTATCAAAAAAAATTTGGAAAAAAATAGAACAGACTTCAAAATTGCTCTAAAAAGGGAAAAATAATTTTATTCTCTAAACACCATCGATAATAATTTTAAACATAATTTTTGAAGTTGGCACAAAAACGATAGAAAAGATCATCCACAGTCATAACTCAACTACAACTATAAATTTACCCAGGCCTAGTTTCTTTACTACTACATACATTATGCATTGATAACAGCATATTTGAGTAACGATATAAATGTTTCGTTTCGAACTTTGGATGATTTTCTGAAAAAAATATGAACGAAGCATGGTTACACTGGATTTTACTTTTTGTTTTTGTGCCAACTTCAACAATTATGTTTAAAAGTATTATCGATGGTGTTTAAAGAATAAAATTATTTTTCCCTTTTTAGAGCAATTTTGAAGTCTGTTCTATTTTTTTCCAAATTTTTTTTTATTTCATTCTTTTTAGTGTAAATGTAGATATTTCAGTAAAAGTAAGAAGTTCGGCTCTATATCACTGTATTGCTTTAGAAAAGCCTTTGTTCAAAATTATCATTACAATTACTATTAATGTTACATTATATGACACCAAACTTTTATAACAATGAGTTTCATATTGTCGCGTAGATGAAGAGAGCGAAGACAATGTGAAAGCCAAATGAAGCAAATACTCGTTAGTTTCAACTCGAGATCTTTATTCAGAACCACGAATGAACGTTACATCTCCTTATATACAACTTGAGAAAGTCTTGGAACTTTCCAGACTTAGAAAGATACAGAAATTAATAGAACATTCAAGAAAATACGGGAAACAGTAGAAACGGAATTTTAGTAAAATTCACTTTGTCCTAGTCGGGATTTGAACCCGGGTCGCTCGCGTGGGAGGCGAGAATTCTACCACTGAGCCACCGTTATCCACGGATGAAAAGTGCGAACTTCGCTACAATATCATTTTAATCATTTAATAGGGAAATTTTTGAATAGGGAATAGGGAATTTTTTGCCCATAACTTTTTTTCTAAAGACCAAATATGGTCAAACAAAGTAATGGGACCTAAGTTGAGCCATCCCTTATCCATTAAAAAAGAATCATCAAAATCGGTTCACTAGGTGAGACGCTATGAGTGGACAAACAAAAAACAAAAAAAAAAAACATACATACGGTATGAACTGATAACCGCCTCCTTTTTGAAGTCGGTTAAAAAACAGGCAATGGCTTCGTCCAAATGTTGAAGCAATGGGGTTGTTTCCTTCAGTCAAAAGTAGCACTTTTTGTTATTAAAATTAATAGAATAAGCAAAAAAAAAAAAAAAATAATTTGAATTTTGACATCTTGAATTCAAATTATGTTTTTCGCAATCACGAGTGTATGTAGGCGTGTGTGTTTGTGTGTGGGGGTATGTGTTTGTGTGTACGGGTTATGTGTATGTGTGTTTGTGTCTGTGGGGGGGGGGGGGTATGTGTGTGTAGGCATATGTGTTTGTGTCTGTGTGCAGGCATGAATGTGTGGGTAGTTGTATGTGTGTGTATGTTTTTGTGTGTGTATGTATGCGTGTGTGTATGTGTGTATGTGTGTAGGTGTATGTGTGTGTATGTGTGTAGGTGTGTATGTGTGTAGGTGTATGTGTGTGTATGTGTGTGTAGGTGTATGTGTGTGTATGTGTGTGTAGGTGTATGTGTGTGTATGTGTTTGTGTGTAGTTGTGTATGTATGCGCGTGTGTGTAGGACATGGATGCAACCTGGAGACGGCTTTCGCTAGAGGTGCAGCATCGTGAGGAGCCCGTCGACGGTGATGGTGCGGAGGGTGGCGGTGGGAAAAATCAAAGGAACGTCAAAAACAGTCAATTGAGAACAATAAGCAATCGTGTTTACACAAAAATAATTAAATACATAAATAAATAACATAGACCCAGAAAATACTTTCATTTTCCCAACAGTCATTTTTCATTTAATTTTTAAAAATGTCCGATTTTTCAAACAAGGCGTGGTCTTGATGACGTCACAAATGATGCTCTTTGGCGCATCTTTCTATCGCGTTTTCACGTTATGCTAATCAAGAAGCGAATTTAAATTGCACTCTACGATTGCTATCAACCCTATTTATTTTTTCATTCACTTATTTTCTTATTTATTCACTCATTTATTTTTTCCCACGCATAAATTAATGTTATTCATTTTTTGTTTCATTATTTATTCGTTTAGTCAATTATTCATTAGGTGAAAAAAAAATTTAATAATGAAATAGAGGATATTTCATTACAAAAATATACAGACCAACAGACATTTTTCTGTCTGTCGGTCGGTCTACCCCTCCCCCTCCCTCCCAAGAACTTTTCATTGAATAGTCCGATTCGAACAATGTTTTTTATTTCGTGAGATCTCGGCGAGGACACCTCATTCCAATATTTATTTTTTTGATTTGAACAATTTTTGTTCAGATTTGAACAGTTCAAAAAACCTTAACGTTAGCGCCCGTACGGTGAAATTCAAGACAAATATAAATCCTCAACTTGTGGAGGCAAGTTGAATTTAAACAAACTTTGTAGGAAAAAGCTTTTGATGAAGAACATGTACCGAAAATATCTTTTTGGTTTGAACAATTTTCCGTTCAATTTTGAACAGTTCAAATCCCTTAACATAAGTGCCAGTAGGGAAACTGAAAGTCAGTATAGATTTCGAATTAAGAGGACGGATTTACTTTTTTTGTTACAAACAAATTTTGTTAGAAATGGCTCTTTACGACCTACTCCCGACTCCGATAATTTTGGGGCATTTGACTCCGACTCCTGTGCCCGAAAATTAATCGGCCTCCAACTCAAAGAATAAGTTCGACTTCGACTCCACAGAGTTGCAGACTTTAAGTAAGGGAAAACTAGATGCGTCGCCCGGCTTTGCATGGTCTACCTCGAAAATAAAAGTTATGTCAAGTGATGCGTGTTCAACAATCATGCTTGAAAAAAAAAAAAAAAAGTCAGTGAAATTTTGCGGCAGATTACGGAAAAATAACCAAAAAGGAAACATTTTAAATCCCCCGATTACAGGAAAAGCCTCAAAACAAAAGCCAGAATTTTATTTGTTCATATTCGCGAAAAAAATGTCAACAGATCTTTCATCTCCATGTTTTCTTCTCGCTACAAATTTTAACTTAATAAAAGCATTGTTACGGAAAGTTGAGAGGAAGCACTGAATAATAATAATTTGAATGGAGGAAAGCCTTCGAAAAATATTGATTTTATGTCGAAATCTGAGTATCCTAATTAAGAGATTTTAATTTATTTCCCCGCTAATGAATATCAGAGGATTATGTTAAATAGCCAAACATAGAGACGGAAAAATTACGAATCTATCGGTACCTGGTTCGATGGTTAGTTCACCGGCGTTCGAGAGAAGTAACTCGAACATAGATAGATAGATAGGTACATACGCTCAGGCTCAGTTTTTAATAATGTAAGATGACCGATTCCAACTTTGAGTCTGAATTAAAAACTTTCGATTTCCGAATCTGACTCTTTTGTCCCAAAATCAGATTCACTACGACTCCACACCCGCAGCCATGGTTTTAACTGGGAAATAATTATTTTTAATATGATTTGTTTTTATTTTCACTCCAAAGTTTTAATTTATGTATTCAGTTTTTGGTGGAGAAATTCGGAGTCCTTTATGTTTCTTTATAAAGATACTAGCAAAAATACCCGGCGTTGCCTGGGTCAGTAATAATTATGAGAAACAATCGTTACTTGCACTTGTTTTCTGCTTTAAGTGAAAGAATTTAAAACACACCTTTTGGACATGATTACAAATCCAGCTTCTTCCTTACCCATAAAAGTAAAATAGCAAAAGGTATAAAGAGAAAAATAGTATTCATTTTAACACGAAAGCACGAAATTTAAGCATATACAAAATTGAAGAATGGGGTCGTTTCCAAAATTATAAAAGTATTTTTTTCTGAAAGAGCATGCTCAAAAACATAGACTCTGACCATTTTTTTTAAAAATTGTTTAAGTTTAATATTAAAAAAAAATACTTAAATCGGTGCGCTTTCATGGTTTACGCTCCTGCCGATGATATCACAAATGATGAAATGCCATTCAGTGTTGCCATTCACAGAGCAAAATATTTAATTCGCATCTTTACTCACGTGTATTGGCAACGATATGGTTGATAGCAAGCGTAGAGCGCAATTTTAATTCGCTTATTGATTATCATAACGTGGAAACGCGGTAGAAAGATGCGCCAAAGAGCATCATTTGTGACGTCATCAAGACCACGCCGTGTTTGAAAGATCAGACATTTTAAAAAATTAATTAAAAAATAACTGTTGGGAAAATGAAAGTATTTTCTGGGTCCATGTTATTATTTTTCTTTTGCTTATTCTATCAATTTCAGTGACAAAAAGTAGTACTTTTGACTGAAGGAAACAACCCAATTTCCGAAATATGAAATTAAATTTCACATGTTTCAGAAGATTTATCAGTTAATACTTATTTTTTTTAAATCTTGGAGTCGTACCTTCTCTGTATGTCTATTGAAGTAAGAACTGTTAAAAAAAAAGTATCCGTAATCCCTTTATACTTGCTTTAGTTACTTTGGGAAATTTCAATTTTTGTGGGTTCTTTGTGGGATTTTAAATCTTACCGAATTTGCAGGAATCGTTTTGAGATACGTTGGATCCCCCTCATTACTTTGTAAAACGGTATATGTTACTAATTTTTGTTAAAGAAATATTGTCACCAGATGCTGAGATACTTTTGGTCACCATAAAATGTCGCTAAACAGTTTCATCCGAAATGTTTCCAAACTAAGTAGTAAAATTTGGTGATTGTTTGAATTTAAATGGAAAATAGTCAGCCAAATCCATTTGCCAATCTTGTGGAAAAACTCTTCTTTAAGATTTAACTTGAGAAAAGCCTCGAACAGCAGGCGAAACGCAAAAATATTCAACAATACAACAATTCAAGCTATCAACTGGGAGTTGAGATGATACACTAAATAATGAATTTGGTTGATGAAAGCCTTCGAACATGGAGCAAAAAAGCTGATAACTCGTTTTTTTATACAACTTAGAATTTTCTAACAGATGTCATCTTCAGCAGAAAAATTAGCGCTTTCGATGGATACATAATTTTGTTATGTACATGTATTTTTTCACCCCCATATTGGGTCTTTTATGCGATAATTGGGATTAAAATTGGAATAAAAAAGGAACTATCAATCGGATTTTTTTCGAACTGGTCTACAAACCTCCCCAGTACCAAAAAGAACAAACGGTGAAAGTTTCAGCCAAATCTGCCGGGTAGTTTCTGAGATCTTAGGGAACAAATTTACCAAAGTCCATTTTTATATATATAGATAGCAAAAATACCCGGCGTTGCCTGGGTTAGCAATAATTATGAGAAACAATCGTTACTTGCATTTGTTTTCTGTTTTAAGTGAAAGAACTTAAAACACACCTTTTTGACGTGATTTAAAATCTAGCTTCTTCCTTACTCATAAAACTAAAGTAGCAGCAAGTAAATAGAGCAAAATAGTATTCATTTAGAAACAAAAACACTAAAGCGTATACAAATTTGAAGAATTTCCGAAATATGAAATTAAACTTCACATGTTTAAAAAGATTTATCAGTTAATACTTATTTTTTTTCTACATGAAGTCTTACCTTCTCTGTATGTCTATTGAAGAACGAACTGTTTAAAAAAATATAGCCGCGCGTCCGTGATCCCCTTAAACTTGCTTTAGTTATTTTGGAAAATTTCAATTATTGTGGGTTCTTGGTGCGATTTAAAATGTTACGAATTTGCGGGAATCGTTTTGGATACCTTGGATAATGCTCCCCTTCCTTACTTTGTAAAACGGTATGCTACTAATTTTTGTTAAAGAGATATTGTCGCCATATGCTAAAATACTTTTGGTCACCACAAAATGGCGCTAAACAATTTCATCCGAAATGTTTCCAAAATAAGTAGTAAAATTTGGCGATGGTTTGAATTTGTGCACAAAGTCACATTAATGGAAGTTTTTGTGCTGTTTATGGATTTGCATGATTTATTTGCTGGATTATTTTACAGTAAAAAAAGTTTTGAAAGATTCTTTGATTGACGATATTTTGTTTACATGGTGAAAGCTGACAAACATTATTGCGTAGTCTTTGACTTCAGAAACCGCGACAGTTGAAAAAACTGCCAAATGCATTCGCTACTGAAATCTTTCTGCATAAATTTTGGCGAGATTTCTGCTGTTAGATTGGATAATGATTAAAAAATCCAATTAGCACAAATAATTAAAAAACCCATTAATTACACTAAAGTTCCGTTTCAATGGAAAATAATTAACCAAATCTAGTTATTTTTAGCCAATCTTGAGGAAAAAAGAAAAAACGTTACTTTAAGATTTGACTTGAGAAAAGCCTGAGTCAGACGAAACACATAAAAATTCAACAATTCTAACTATGAACTGGGCGTTGAGATGATACACTAAATAATGAATTGGGTTGAGGAAAGCTTTCGAACATGGAACAAAAAAAGCTAATAACCCGTTTTTCATACAACTTAGAACTTTGTAACAGATGCCCATCTTCAGCAGAAAAAAAAAGCGCTTTCGATGGACACATAATTTTAATATGTGCACGTATTTTTTCACCGTCATATTGGGGCATTTATGCGAAAATTTGGACAAATTAGAATAAAAAAGGAACTATCAATCGGATTTTTTTCGATTTGGTCTACAAACCTCCCAGTACCAAAAAGAACAAACGGTGAAAGTTTCAGCCAAATCTACCGGGTAGTTTCTGAGATCTTAGGGAACAAATTTACCAACATCCATTTATATATATATACTAGCAAAAAATACCCGGCGTTGCCTGGGTTAGCAATAATTATCAGAAACAATCGTTACTTGCATTTGTTTTCTGTTTTAAGTGAAAGAACTTAAAACACACCTTTTTGACGTGACTTAAAATCTAGCTTCTTCCTTACTCATAAAACTAAAGTAGCAGTAACTAAAAAGAGCGAAATAGTATTCGTTTAGAAACGAAAACACGAAATTTAAGCGTATACAAATTTGAAGAATTTCCGAAATATGAAATTAAACTTCACATGTTTAAAAAGATTTATCAGTTAATACTTATTTATTTATTTTTTTACATTGAGTCTTACCTTCTCTGTATGTATATTGAAGAACGAACTGTTTAAAAAAATGTGGCCGCGCGCCCGTGATCCCCTTAAACTTGCTTTAGTTATTTTGGAAAATTTCAATTATTGTGGGCTCTTAGTGCGATTTAAAATATTACCGAATTTGCGGGAATCGTTTTGGGATGCCTTGGATAATGCTCCCCCTCCTTAATTTGAAAAACGGTATGTTACTAATTTTTGTTAAAGAGATATTGTCGCCATATGCTAAGATATTTTTGGTCACCATAAAATGGCGCTAAACAATTTCATCCGTAATGTTTCCAAAATAAGTAGTAAAATTTGGCGATGGCTTGAATTTGTGCACAAAGTCACATTAATGGAAGTTTTTGTGCTGTTTATGGATTTGCCTAATTTAGTTGCTGGATTATTTTACAGTAAAAAAAGTTTTTAAAGATTCTTTGATTGACGATATTTTGTTTACATGGTGAAAGCCGACAAACATTATTACGTAGTCTTTGACTTCAAAAACCGTGACAGTTGAAAAAACTGCCAAATGCATCCGCT
>NW_026557683.1:0-69609 GCF_026930045.1 Uloborus diversus
CAAAGTGAAAATTTTCTCTCCCTCCCATAGAAAATAGAATTTAAGTGAAGAGCTCATTTTTAGAACACAATGCCACTCCTACCTGAAAATATGAAAATAATTTGACAGAAATAAACATGCATAACCGAGATAAAATATTTAAAAAAAAAATCGCTTTGGAGAGCATTTTTCTGCGTTCGAAACTAACTTGCACCAACTTGCACAGCTATAGGTGCTCCGAGCATTGCAAAACGGCAATTTTGTACGTTTGAAAAACTGCGTTTGAATTCGTGGACTCTAGTAATATATTTTGCTCTTTAGCTCCAGACTGAGCCTAGGATTTTTCTCTAAAGCTGAAACTCTAAAACTACTTTCTAATTTATTGATAAAACTAGTGGTACCCGCACGGCTTTGCCCGTAATAGAAAAATTAAAAGGTCTTTTGGTTCGCCTGTATATTTACAAATAATGTATGGTAAATTTTCTCGCCAATTGGCTTGTACCCATGTTACGGTTCCACGCTATGATAATTTCGTATTTCGCCAATTGGCTTGTGCCCATGTTACGGTTCCACGTTATGATAATTTCGTAATTTACTCGTCCATCTTATGATAGTTTTGTTCTTAAAATTGGAATAAAAAAAAGAACCATATCGAATTTTCGAAAAATCGCTTCGAGGTGCACACCTCCATGCTACAAACTAACTTTGTGCCAAATTTCATGAAAATCGGCCGAACGGTCTAGGCGCTATGCGCGTCACAGCGATCCAGACATCCTCCGGACAGAGAGACTTTCAGCTTTATTATTAGTAAAGAAGATAAAGATTGTTAGAAGCTTCATTTGATGCCGAAATTTTTTTTAAAAATGAAATATTAAGGAATGTGAGAAATCTTTCATCAGTTTAATAGGCAATTTATGTAAAATTTTGGCTTAAAAAATTAATTACAAAAAAAATAAATAAAATAAATAATTAATTTGAATTTTGACATCTGGAATTCAAATTATGTTTTTCGCAATCACGAGTGCGTGTGTGTGTATGTAGTCGTATGTGGGGGGGGGGGGGGGGTGTATGTGTGTTTGTGTGTAGGGGGTATGTGTATGTGTGTAGGCATGTGTGTTTGTGTCTGCGTGCAGGTATGAGTGTGGGTAGTTGTGTGTATGAGTGTTTGTGTGTTTTTTTAGGGGGGGGGGATGTGTATGTGTGTGTAGGCATATGTGTTTGTGTCTGTGTGCAGGCATGAGTGTGTGGGTCGTTGTGTGTAGGTGTGTGTGTGTGTGTAGGGTCTGTATGTGTTTGTGTGTATGTGTTTGTGTATGTGTGTAGGCGTATGTATGTGTGTGTATGTGTTTGTGTGTACGTGCGTGTATGTATGCGTGTAAGTGTAGGATATTGACGCAACCTGGAGACGGTTTCCGTTATAAGAGCAGCATCGTGAGGAGCCGGTGGACGGTGATGCTGCAGAGGGTGCTGGTGGGAAAATAAAATGATAGCACATCAAAACAGTCAAATGAAAGCAATAAGCAATCATGATTGCTCAAAAAACTGATTCGAAATTTAAAATAAACAACCCCAGGTGCAAATCCTCGGCGCTCGAAGTAATTTTGTACAAAATTTGAAGACTGTAAGGTGCTTTAAGGTCTACTCTTGGACGCAGGCCCGCCACAGGCATCCTTTCACAGTTTCTTTGACGTTACTTTGCTTTAAATATATCGAGATACGAATTTAAAATTACCACTTCAAATGAAAACAATAAAACAGAAATGTTTTCAATTATTTATTTTTAAATCTTTTTACTATACTACTATGAAGAAATTCACAAGAAAAATAAGTGTTCAACAACATGTCGCAATAACCCTCCTATAAATAATAGCCGATGATCGAGTGACCCGCGTGTTTCAACAATGAAACTCGCGCAACTTTCTCACGTGAAATTAATTGAATATTACTACTATTTAATACATTGATTTTAAGCCGACAACTTACAATAGCTTGAAACGAACAGATTATCAAATTTGAACATTTAACTTGATAATTTTATATGCAACACATTTTAAATTATCGCAATCTATATAGTTAAATATTAATCTCATCAAAAACAACCCTGTTGTAAAAATTTCCCCGCCAAGAAAATCTTTAACTTTTCCTCACAAAAAAGAAAACCTGCATCCTAATCCCAAAAACACTCAGCCATAAAAAGTTATGATATCTAGTTTGCCTGCCAAGTATCTGCCAAACTATCATCCTCCCTCTTCTCCTTTTTCATCACAGCTACTTCCATTAGAACCTCCTCCCACCTTCAACTCCTCAGAAATTTGGATAGATCTTTTAAATTGTTTATCTTGTTTGGCGGTGGATTTGCTTCTGTTGGCTGCTGGCGTTTGGTTTCCTTGGCGGGGCGGGACGCTTCCGCGTCCCGTGATTATAATAAGAGCTATTTTTTATAAAATGCGCACGTCCCCACCTCTGGTATATAGTACAGATCTGAAAAACATTTAATAGAAAAACAAAATTTGCTTGATATCAAAACTCTGTTAACCTTTTTTTTAAAAACACAAATCTTAAACATATTAACATTATATGTTTTCAGGTTTTTTCCATTTACAGTACAATCTTATTCATCCGGACAAAATTGGACAAAAGGCAATTTGAATAAATGAAAGTTCGGATAATACGAATAATAAGCGGTAATTAATTCGCAAATAAGAAGACTTATCTTTTATTAGCAGCGAAAAACGATGCTTTGCAACAAAATTATATAGGATTGTTACTAGCAAATACTTTATCATTTATAGTTCGGCTGCAGTGGTGTCAGACTGACACTCCAAATACGTTACGTTGTTTATTAGATGACTATAATTTATTGCACGTCCTATGTATATAGCAATTGTGTATTTAATGAAAATAAGCCAATATTTGGCACATTTACAGTTTTGTTCTTACTATCATTAATTTAGAATTATCATTTTAGTGAATATATTTTTTAACTCTATAAATTTGATCCGGATAAGCCAGAGATCTGGATAAACGGGAGCCAGATAAACGAGGTTGCTACTGTAAATCTAAATATAAATCAAAAGTACCAAAGCAAAATAAGAGGTATAAAAAATAGTTGATTTCTAACACATTAATTGAAGTAGATGATACAAGCATATCTAAAATATTGTATGGGTGGCAAAAATATATCGAAACTTAAGTCTAAAATTTCTCATTTTAGCGCAATTTATCTTTCAAAACCTTAGTATTTTCTAAAGCAAAACGGACAGCCTCTTGCACTTTAAATTGAATCTCCATCATTATAGTGCGAGATTTTTCTCCAAGAATGAGAAAAAATGTAAACTAAACTAGACCAAGGAAACAATATAACGGTTTTCCCTTTGGCCAGTGGGGTAGACAAGCTCTCGTCATTGTAAATGAGATGAAGGCATCATGTTGGCAGCTTTATGACGTTTAATTGTAGAAAAATGACATTTGACCATTTTCGCTGTTTTGTATTGGTGTGTACTTCCCATATCTTTGCTCCTATATTCTTCCTCCGAGAGGGAGGTTCTTTAAATAAGATATAACAAGTGCTAGTCACTCTAAGAAAATACTTTCATGCTATTTAATTCGCCCTCCTCAGTCTCTTTCCGTCTATCTTTACCACTATTGATCCACATTAAACCACGCAAGCTTTCTGCCAGCGCCCGCACTGGTTTTTTTTTTTTTTTTTTTTTTTTTTTTTTTTTGGGACTTTTTTAATAATTTTTCCTTTTTTTCACAAAAATTAATTTGAGCCTTTACTTAGTCAGTTTAGCGCCCCTAAAATCTGGCGCCCGGGGCATGAGTCCCGTCTGCTCCCCTCTAGTTACGTCCCTGAAGTTGACCACTTGAGGGGCAATACTTTAGAAACTTTAGAGATTGAACTTATAGAGGTTGATTTATCTGTACTTTATTTTCATTGTTGCGCTAATAATATAAAGCTAAAGAGTTTGTTTGTTTGAACGCGCTAATCTCAGAAACCACTGGTTGGAATTGGAAAATTCTTTTTGTGTTGAATAGTCCATTCATTGAGGAAGGCTATTATAGGCTATATAACATCATGCTATGACTAATAGAAGTGGGTGCAGCAATAAATTGACATGAAATCAATAATAATCATGTTGCATTTTTTGTTGCATCAATTGGTTGAACTAGAGCTCCTCTATATACGAGCCGACGCATCAGCTTAGGATTAGCCCTTTTGTATCGGAGCGCGTGTTTGAGTGGTTGTCTTTTCTGGCGAGTAATCGCGTTTCGTGATTGTTCACTGGGAGCAATTATTAGTGGCACGTGAATTGTTTATTAAATAAAGTATTTTCGGCAAATTTGTGGAAACCCGAAACTTTGCTGTGTTAACCCTAGCAGCGCAACAATGAAAAATCCGATCCAAGATGACCAAACAAGCTGATGCGTCGACCTGTTTATATAGCGGCTCTTGGTTGAACTAATGTTGCCCGAACAACGCAGTCAGTAAACCCTAGGGTCTCTGGCTCGGATCCTGCTACGGGCGGGAAGATTTTCAGCATTTTTTACCCGACTCATTTAAGAATTAATTAATTCATAAATCGAAGTTTTTCAATTATTTTTCTGTTTTTTTTTTTTTTTTTTTTTTTTTTTTTTTTTTCAATTTTGTCCTTTAACGGAAAACATCGATGTGGATAAGGGTGTGTAATTTTTTACTATGTATGTGTATCATATATATATCATAGCGTGATGTTCTTAAAACAGTTTTCTAATACATTTTGTTTTATTAACGCGGGTGAAACCGCGGGGCACAGCTAAAAATAAATAAAGGAAAGTATAAATTGTTTCTTAATATTATTATTGACCCAGGCAATGCTGGGTATGTTTGCTAGTAAGATTTTAGATTAATTCTTTTCCCCTGAAAAAGCGGTCAACTTAGACTGCTGATCAACTTTACAGATTTTACGGAATGGGCAGTTTACTTTTTCAGGTAAAGGCGATTGGCATTTTTTATTAAGGGGGCGTTATTCTAAAAGACTGAGAATAACAACCATTTCAGAGAAATGCTTAGATCGGGTGTTAGTAAATATAAATATTTCTACGGCTTACGTATCTTGAGGAGGCGGTGGAGGGGGCAGGGATTCTTAAGGCCCCAAGGTGTCTTGGCTCCAAGTTACCTAGGCGGTCTTTAGTTTCATTAAAATAATTAATTACTTCAATTTTTAAGGCATGTATAAATCTTGCAGTGATTTTTAATATACATTTTTGCTATGACTTACTAAAATTTTAATTGTGCGTTTGATTTAAAAAAAAATGTATCGTGTAATCAGTTTGATATTAATAACTTTATTCAGTTTTCAGTGTAACCCTGATAGGTCAAACTATGACCTTGACAATGTTTACTTCTTTTTTTTGGGGGGGAGGGGGGGCGCAGAGTTGAGTTGGATTATTTTCGTATTAGTTTTTCAAAAGTATTTCAACTCAAATCTGTGCAAATAACGCGTCCCTTTTTCCACTGAACTGCCCCAAAAGAGGTAAACACTGTCAAGGACACAGTTCACTCTTAATTCAGACCAAAATTGCAAAAAGTAATCATTGCATGTCTCAAATGTTTTGAGTATATTGTAACATTTGAGTATCCTCATATAAATAATAGCCGATGATCGAGTAACCCGCGTGTTTCAACAATGAAACTCACGCAACGGCATGATAATTTAATAATATGTTTTGGTAATGTTCAACATGCAGGGAAAGGCTTTATTGTAACAAGGCTGAACTCGATCCAGTAACATAACTGTTTTACTGGTAAGACTGTGTCATTTCAGGGGAATGAAAGAACGAAAACAAATAACGCTATCTACTGGAGTTTAGGGTTCATCCACTGGAGTTAGGGTTAAAATTTCAACTATCAAAATATCAGCAAACAGGCAATTCTTTCGTTCAAATGTAGAAAAGTAGGAGCAATTTTTACCCACCATACCTTGAAGGGCGACTTTCAAGTAAATGAATAAACATCGCTACAGCCAAAAAAGATCTATTTTGGAAAAGAAAAAAAAATACGAATTCAAAACTTCGGCTGAAAATTGCTCTAAAAAGTAAAAAATAATTTTATTCTTAACACCACCGATAATTTTTTTAAACATAATTTTTGAAATTGGTGCAAAAACGATGGGGAAAATTGTGTGTACCATACTTCAGTTACAGTTTTCAGAAAAACCACTCAAAATTAAGAACGAAGCATTTATAGCGTTACACAATATGTTACTACATATATCAATGTAATGTATGCGAATTTTATTGAAAAACCAAGGATTATTAAAATTTGTATTTGGTTGAAGTATGGTTACGTTGACTTTTATTCGTTGCAGAGATATGATTAGGATTTGCGTATTCTTCACAATGCTGCCATGTTAGGTTTGCCTCAACTATAGTGGATCAGTTAGATATTTTATAACTGTGACCACCAAATTCTTTACATTTCTGCAAATAGTTGTTTAAATCCTCTTAATATTATTTAGTGCATAGAAGCAATTCAGCTCCTAAAATTAGATCCTTTTTCGGGTTTCCTTTTTTTTTTGGAAAGTTCTAAATTTAACCCTTTTCAATGTTTACTTTGACAACAGAAAATGAAGAAGATGAAGAGCTGGCAATTGAGGCCAAAAGAGCATTGGCTTATTTACAGAAAAAGCGAAGTTATAGGTAAATAAACAGCAATTAATCTTTTTTTTAGTAAATTTTTAATTTCAATCTTGATGAACCCATGCATTTTAATTAGTTTGAATTAACGAATTTCATGGAAATTTTTCAACCAAAGAGATTTTTGTTCGTCCGTCAAATTTTGGACAATAATCATTTCTTTTTGCTATCAAGGTTTAAAATTCGGTTCAACGGAGGTGCGCTCGCTGCTTTTGGCAGCCATTTTATATTTTGATGCGTAAGTTAATTCGCGATTGAAAATGTTTGCTACCTTTTGTCATATTAATTTTTGTTCTTGTGATGCCAAATTTGGCAAATGCTTGATCTTTTTTCACGTGATTTTTAAGAAAATTTGTCTGTAAACAGGAAAGTCGGAAATAGTTTTATATTTGCTTCTGTTGAGATATTTCGATACTTGCAATTTTGGCTGGGTAACAGTAACGTGGTTCGCTTGGCGGGACGGGCTATAATTAATGATGATTAATTTAGTAGGAGGATTAATATATTTTTTATTGGATGGTCTAGCTTTGCTTATTTGGCGGACATTTTACATTTTACTTAACATTTAGGACCCCCAAGATTTTTGAAAACTCTCCTCGACCATGTTACAGAAACTTGCCTTGTGTACCTACATTTAGCTGGAACAAATTGTGCGTAGCTGTTGATGCTAAGTTTGGCGAAAAATGTTACACCTACGGAATATTCTCCTCTGTCAGTTTACTTCTTTTCATGGAAGCATGATGAACGTGGTGGTTATGATTTGTGTAAGAAATAACAAATTTCTTTTCTGGTCGTGAAATGTTCAAAAGTTCTGAATAGTTATTATTTTGTAACAGAAGTTATCAATTTAGAAAAGGTGGTCAAATACAGCTGAAACTTAAAGTTATGTAAAAGAAAGCGATAAAAAAAAAAGAAAAGAAAAGAAATGAGTGTGCTGATGGAGAACCTGGGAATTAATGAACAGCAGAGTCATTATTCTTTTGAAATAACTTGAAATGAACAAACATATTTTTTTTTTCGAAAAATGAACTACAGTGCTACAGTGGAGCATTCGAGACTGCGAAAAGTCGTTTTTAAATATAGAAAGTCGTTAAATAGAGCGTCGTTAAACAGAGAACCAACTGTACTTACTACTTACTACTACTCATGCCTGTCATTTCGAATTTTTCCATAAGAGGAGCGGGGATGTGCACACTCAATGTAAATTTTATCGGAAAATAACAAAAAAAAAAACCCACTCCCAGATATAGGTTTAAAAAAATGAATTTTTCAAAGCGAGGGAAGGGGGAGTTGACCTCTCCCTTCCCCCCTAACTGACGGGCCTGATAATACAAAGGTCAAAACTTTTGCCTAAAAGGTAAAAACTTGGAGTTTTCATTTAGGTTCGAAACTTCACTAAACTTGGTTGCATTTGGCGATTTCGTGCCAAATTTGGAGCCAAAAATTTGTTTTTGAAAATAAAATCAGGTTGGCAATATCTCACCAATTTCTCGCTAAGCCCCCAGCGTTCCATGTTAAAACTGATGCAAAGCAGAGAGAGAGAGAGGGGGGAAAAAATATATTAATTTGAATTTTTGGCATCTTGAATTCAAATTATGGTTTTCGCAATCACGAGCGTGTGTGTGTATGAATGCGCGTGTGTGTTTGTGTAGGCGCATGTGTGTGTGTGTGTGTGTGTGTATGCAAATGTGTGCGTGTTGTGTATGCAGTGCTGTGTGTGTACGCGCGTGTGTGTAGGCGTTCGTGTGTGTGTGTGTGTAGGAGTGTGTGTTTGTGTCTGTGCGCAGGCATGAGTGTGTGTAGGCGTGTGTGTGTGCGTGTGTGTGTGCGTGTGTGTGTAGGATATGGACGCAACCTGGAGACGGTTTTCGCAAGAGGAGCAGCATCGTGAGGCCGGTCGACGCGGGACGGTGGTGCTGGCAGAGGGTGCTGGTGGGAAAATAAAATGATAGGAATTCAAAACAGTCAAATGAGAACAATAAGCAATCGTGATTGCTCAAAAAAACAATAAACGGGTGAAGCTTCACTGAAGTAAGGTTTCACAGGTAAAGCTCAAAGATTGATAACTTTGAATGTAAATTGATGGAATAAATGTCAAATTTAGCAACATTGCAACACATTAGGCTTATAAAAATAAATTTATCATTTCTTTGCAAAATTTTGAACTTCTTTTTATTGCAGTGGTAAAAAATAAAGAAGTCACATGAGAATAAATCTGTAATTCATTAAGTTTAAACTCAAAACATGCTTGTCTTCTTTAGATACGTAGAATTTATTGCTCAAGGTGGGTACGGCTGGGTTTCGTTGGTACGAGATGACAGCACTCAACGCACTTTGGCTGTTAAGTGTACCACAGATACAACTGAAATGGAAGTAGGATGGTGGCCTCGCTTACGTCATCCCAATATTCTACCGCTCCTAGAATATCTTACTTTGGACAACTGCACGGTTTTCATAATGCCAGCTATGAGGAAAGACCTGTGGAAGTAAGAATTTTGTAAAGTTACTTTCTCTGCAGCGTAATTTTTTTAATTTTTTTTTTTAAATCCAAAACGGTTTTTTTTTTATTTAAATCGGATTTTTTTATTTAAATCAGATTTTTTTTTATTTTTTTTAAATGTCCAAAAACTTGTAGATATTAATTACTTTACATTTATAAACATAATATATTTCAATACAATAAATGATCCATTCAACTTACTTTTAAAATTAAAGTTCTCCAACTATTCAATAGTATTTTAAGATTTATAAATACGTTATAATCTTATACATATAAAATCTGAGTATCTATCTATCTATCTATCTATGTCCAAGCTTCTTCTCCCGAACGACAGTGAACTGACCATCGAACCAGGTATCGATGGATTCGTAATCCTCCCGTCTTCATGTTTGGCTATTTAACATAATCCTCCGATAATAATTAGCGGAGATATCAATTAAAAACTTTTAATTATGACTCTTAGATTTCAAAATCAAATCCCTATTTTTCGAAGGCTTTCCTCCATTCAAATTATTATTCAGTGCTTCAACTCAACTTTCCGGATGAACGCTTTTATTAAAATTTACAGCGTGAAGAAAATCATTGAAAAGAAACATCTGTTGCCATTTCTTTTTCTCGAATATAAAGAAATAAAATTAGGCTTTTGTTTTAAGGCTTTTCCTGTAATCAGGGTGTTTAAGTTGTTTACTTTTCGATTATTTTGCCGTAATCTGCAGCAAAATTTTGCTGTTTTTTTTTTTTTTTTTTTTTTTGTTCAAGCCTGATTGTTAAATACGCGTCACATGGCATAACTTTCATTTTCGAGGAGAACCGTGCACGTCGTAAAGTAAATGAGTGATTTACAAGTTATTTGAGTTCTTTGAGGGTTTGTACCTGGAAAACGGATTGATGTAATTCTTGTACGACCATGTGGATAGAATCCATCCAAATATTTATCTGAGTGGTATGTTGCATTAATAAACACCCGGGCAACGCCGGGTAGTAGACTATTTTATGTAAAAAGCGGATTGTTATTGTGCATAAATATTTCCGATATAGTCTATCAGATGTAATTCAGTTTAACGTGAGTAAAAATTATAGTTGATAATGCATATATTTTCCCCTTTTGTGCTGACTGAAAATGTACTCATAACTTGTATCATTGATAACGATTATTAACGTTGATGAGGTGTTTTGGCAAAAATATGTTTTACTGGTGTTTTGCAAACCTTGCTTTACGCGCATTTATTTATTCCTTAACGCGTTAGAAACTAGTGTCAGTGTACTACAAAAGCATCAACTGGACTGCTCTTACATTTTTTAGGTAGCCCGTGCAACGCCGGGCACGCAGCTAGTGCTTAGATAAGATGTGATTTTGTTTTATGCTTTGCTTAAAGATAAGGTTTCCATTATCATGTACGTTTTTAGTGTAAAATAATATGTTGAACTTTTCTGAACTATATTAGTCATGGTGTATAAGAAAAACTCCAAATTTTTATTTTGTTCTAAACTGTAATTTTGGAGTAAAAGCAATAGAGTGAAAATCTGTTACACATACAGAAAGAGGGATCTATGTAGTTTTGCCTGTTGAAGTTAAGATAGCATAATGTAGTGTAGTTAAATTTAGAGCAATACATTCTGAAAATGCAAAATTAATTTCTAAAAGTAAAATCCACTGATTTTAATTAATGATTTTGTTAAAAAAATCATTTAATTCAAATCAATTGATTTAAATCAATGACATTTTTTTTTAAAAATCACTTGATTTAAATCATGATTTAAATCACGATTTAAATCAAGCTGATTTAAATCAACGAACCCTGCTCTGCAGTATTAAAAAATTTGGTGCACATAGTTGTATGCTATACAGTGAGCTGTGAAGGAGACTTTTAAATAAATTTCCCATTGAGGAAGTGCGGGGCAAGGAATGTAAATGCCAAAATTAAATTTTTGAATCAGTACAAATAATAGGGGAATCTCTCCTTTGTTTTTGGGCAAGATATGGTACTTATAGCTCTAGTGGGTGTTGCTATACAACATGATTTCTAAAAAAAATTCGATAAAATCCTACCTAAGGATCTGAACTTAAAACGCGTTTTTGAGGAACTTGAAAAAGTTCACTTACATCCCTTTGCTTGTCATTGCCTCAATTAATAAACATTAGCGAAACTTCAGTAAAGCACGCAAAGTTTAATTATAGCACTGTATGAAATTTCGAAAAATCTCAGATTATTTCCGGGCAACAATCCACGATTTCGCGGGTTTCGATCAGTTTCCTGTGAAATTCAGGTATCTTTTCGAAAAAGTTTCCTGAATTGCTACAAGTTGCATGAATGCAAACTTTTCACTGCTGTGAAAAAATATTTCAATAATCTTACTACTATTATATATGCGAAAGTTTGTCTGTATGGATGTATGGATGTATGGCTGTTTGTTACTCTTTCACGCAAAAACTACTGAACGGATTTTGATGAAACTTTACAATAATATAGCTTATGCATCAGAATAACACATAGGGTAGTTTTCGTCCCGTTATGGGGGCAAAACCCCCTTAGGGGGGCAATAAAACACAATTTTTGTATAAATTCTCTAATATTGGGATGAAAAAATACTAACACATATTTACATTATATGTCCATCGAAAGCTCTGATTTTTCTGCTGAAGATGGTACCTGTTCGAAATTTCTAAGTAGAATAAAAAACGAGTTATGAGCTTTTTAATTCCATGTTCGAAGGCTTTCCTCAACTCAATACAGTATTTAGTGTATCATCTCAACTCCCTGTCGATACACTGTAACAAATTTCGGAAACGTTTCTGGGTATATCGGAAACGTTTCCGAAATAATAAGAATCCTTCATCCAATAGCGAACTCCTCATTATTCAGAAAGCTTTCTGTTATTTCAAAAAATCTAGAAGCGGAAGTGAAGCGCAATGCTTCGAAACGTATTTTATCCTTCCAACATTGGCGCCAGTGAGTCGGAAATAAGGAGAGCTTATTTTTTTCCTTATCTATGGTTGCTGCAGTCAGCAACTGTTTAGCATTGGATTACTTGTTATTTCATGTCTAGAGAGTAGCAAATTGTGTCGAAACTAATTTTACGCTTTTGCATTTTCGGCTGCCCTTTATTTTTTAGACGATGTACGCAGTTTTTAAGTTAGTTAATAACGATTTGCTTCTTTACAATTTCCGGTGCGACCATGATTTTATATATATTGTGTGTTCAAGCTTGAATAGTTTCAACAGCCGTTTTTATACTTAATGAAACGAAACCCTTTGGATTACTTATCCAGTTGTAATGGAGGTACTTAGATTTTCTTCCTCTCATGTTCACTTGTAAGTATTAATGAATATTTTAAAGCATGTTGCTATATACATTTATATTTTTGTTGATTTGCATTTTATGAGGCTCCAATTGTAACTGTTTTTGGGTTTATTGAATTAATTTAAAGTTATTCTACATACCTATGTGCGCAGTGTACTATTTGTTGTAACCAATTGAAACTGATTAATTACGCAAAAGAAATAAGATTTATATTTGAAAAGCAATCACAGAAAAGTTATTTCGAAATACTTGGATATACATACATTGGTTCAAAAAAAAATCAATTGTTTAATTCATTAAAAATATGGTAATGCAAATGTTTTCTAGTATTGTAATATGCTTCACAAAAAATGTGCCAGTATTATTTATCTTTTTTTATTATAATTTATTCATTTATTTAAAAATATTTATACCATTAGAAAATGGCTCAGTTATCTATTAGTAAGCAACATAGTTATGCAATTAATTCATGTGCTTATTCATTTTGTTAAATGTGGTTGACAATAAAAAATTCCTTGACATTAGTTGTTCGCTAAGTAACATTTCCTTCGTGGATATACTAGTTTAATATAGGATAGTCAGGAGGAATGAGTCAGTGGCAAAAATGGAACAGTTGCATTTACAAGCCGAAATAAAAAGAAATATTATTTCATGTCATTGTTTTAAAAGTGATTATTTTTTAAATACTATGTTATTAATATACAAAGTACATATGGGGAGAGGACGAGGGGCGTTCACTACGCAGACTGCCATTGACGTTTTCAGGGATTGCTTTTTTTAAAAAGGGGAGCACTTTATAGCATTTTATGGGTTCACCATCACTCTTATGGTGTGGAAGGGGGGGGGGGAATCTCGTATATATGAAATGGAGTAATCATGCAATAGAATTCAATGTTTTAATAAATAAAATATATAATGCATTTTGCGCAAATTGTAAAAATAAAATCAGTAACCTATTTTGATTAAGTATTTATATTTGTGATGAACTGGAAAAGGGCAAGAACAGAAGAATCAACCCGAATGGTTCCAACAGGAGGACTTGGTGTCATATTTAAATTCACCAGTTTCTCTGTTGCACTTTTCGGTTCACTTTGCTCGTCAGAGAAATAGACTTGACGCGAAGGGAAGGTAAGTTCTGTCAAATATTATCCGAAAATAAAAGCTATCAAGTTTGATACAAGATATGTTTCTAAGTTCTGCATTAAAAATACAATATGTTGATAATTTTGTCTTGAAAATATTGAGAGAAAAACTGAAGTTTAAGATTGTTTAACAAACAATCCCACTTTTGAGAAAGTACCCCCTCCCCTGACGATTTTGTGATTCCGAATGAAACTACTATATTATTTCACAAATTTTCAAAAATTTATAAATGTGCATATGTTATGCTGTTAACCATGCTATTTGTCATTAGAAATTCAGAAAAAAAAAATCCACGAATGATTCTAAAATTGCTTGTTTCATTGCTGTTAGATATGGAAGAACTGAAACTGATATGGTATGCAATACTATAGTAAAGAATTATATTTTAGAAAAAATCACGGAAAAAGGATTCTGAAATTCTCGGAAACGTTTTTGAAAATTGTTTGGAGAGTTCTGAAATACTCGGAAACGTTTTCGAAACTTTCATGAACCACAGCTGCACAGAATACTCAGAAACATTTCTGGAAATTACGGAAAGAGGATTCCGAAATACTCAGAAACGTTTCTGAAAATTACAGAAAGAGTATTCCAAAATACTCAGAAACACTGAAAGAGGATTCCGAAATACTCAGACACGTTTCTGGACATTACAGAAAGATAATTCCGAAATACTCAAAAACGTTTTTGAAAATTTCATGAACCGCAGCTGCACGATATACTCAGAAACGTTTCCGGATTTTTTTTTACAGTGTAGCGACAATTGTTGTATTGTTGACTATCTTTGCTTTTCGTGACTGTTCAAGGCTTTTCTCATGTCAAATCTTGAAGTAAGATTTTTGCACAAGATTGGCAAATAATACATGATTTGGCTGATCATTTTCCACTTAAACGGAACTTTAATGTAATTAATGGTTTTTATTATTATTTATGCTGATTGAACACTTACTCATTATCCAATCAACCAGCGGATCGCCAAAATTTTTGCAGAAAGATTTCCGTAGCTGATGCATTTGGCAGTTTTTTCAACGTCGCTGTTTCTGAAGCCGAAGACTACGTCATAATGTTTCTCAGCTTTCACCATGTAAACAAAATATCGCCAATCAAAGAATTTTCAAAAGACTTTTTTTTACTGTGTTAAATAATCCAGCAACTAAATTAGGCAAATCCATAAACAGCACAAAAACTTCCATTAATTTTCCTTTTTGCACAATTTCAAACAATCACCAAATTTTACTACTTATTTTGGAAACATTTCGGATGAAACTGTTTAGCGCCATTTTATGGTGACCAAAAGTATCTCAGCATCTGGCGACGATATCTCTGTAACGAAAATTAATATCATATCGTTTTACAAAGTAAAGAAAGAATGGGGGGCACCATCGAAGGAACCCCAAAGCGACTTTCGCAAATTCGGTAAAATCGCACCAAGAGCCCACAATGATTGAAATTTCCCAAAATAACTAAAGCAAGTATAAGGGGATTACGAGCGCAGCTACTTTTTTTTAATCACTTCGTACTTCATTAGCCATACAGAGAAGGTTTTAGACTCCATGTTAAAAAAAAAAAAGTATCAACAGATTAATCTTTTTAAACATGAGAAGATTAATTTCATGTTTTGGAAATTTGTATATGCTTAAATATAGTGCTTTCGTTTCTAAAGCAATACTATTTTGTTCTTTATACTTATTGCTATTTTAGTTTTATGGGTAAGGAAGGATTCTTAATCACGTCAAAAAGATGTGTTTTAAATTCTTTCACTTAAAACAGAAAACAAAAGCAAGTAACGATTTTTTCTCATAATTATTACTGACCCAGGCAATGCCGGGTATTTTTGCTAGTGGTAAAATATAATCAGCCGGTTTACTAAGTGTTTCACTTTCAGATCCATTATTGTTCGTCCGGATTGACTAAGCAGCAAAAGAGCGCGAAAGATTGTCTCCAGATACTAGAGTTTTGCAAAAAGTGTAGGCAAATAAGGGGCTAGATGTTTGCTTGCAGTTCTGCATTAGCTTTGGCTATATTTTTAAAGATTTTTGGAACTTTCTTAATAAGTCAGAATCTTGCAAAGGGTCAAGCGATTACAATAAACATAGGCAAGGTTTCTTGAAAAGCTCCTGTTTTTTTTTTTTTTTTTTTCGAAAACGTAACTGACTTTTATTAGAAGGTTTATGATTTCCTCAGAAAGATTCCATATTTTCAGCAAATTATTTTCAGCGTTATTTACAGCAAAGTCACTGAATTTTAGACGGAAACATTTCTGTTTTTTTACCAGATACGTTACTGATCTAATGTACCTACATTAGCTGCTCATTATTTACTGGAAAGTTTCTGAATTATTTCTACGGTAAGGGTTGATTCAAATGGAAACGAAACAGTCCTCATGTCATAGTTTGGTGTATGCGTAATAAGTGAACCTGAAAATTAAAGTTTTTAGTCAGTCTTCAGTGGCCGGGGTAGACACTTTTAGTTTAGCAGCCCCCTTTTTCATCATTAGTAGCCACTTTACTATGGACTTTTTAAAATGAAGACAATGGCATATGAGACCTAACTGCAAAGATACACATATAGGTATTTATAAAAAAAAATGGAAAAATGGTGTTTCAAAAATCAATTTTTATGTTTAAAAAAATTATCTGCAAGTATGATTGTTTTATCCGTAGACAATGTGGATGCCATGTGAGAATTTGTGATCATTTTTACATCACATGACAAGTGCGACGAAACAGAAAAGATTCGTTAATAAAAAATCAATGAAGTAATATTTATGTGTGACCACTAGGGTTTTTTAAAAGTAGCTATTTGAGAATCTTATTTAGTCGCCAAAGTGACGAGCGATTTCTTTCAGGTCTACGTATGTGGGAATAACAAAACCTGGTGTAGTAAAATTAAAGCGAGAGTTGAAAGAAGAGAAACCGTTTTGAAAATGAACTATCGTTAATAAGCACTCGCAAACATTGTCAAATTTATTTGTTGAACTGGCAGTCGACCAGGAGTGTCGTTTGACAAGCAATCAGTTTGCTACAAAAGAAGAGCATTTGTGTTTTAGCGGTAGAAGGTTGAAGTCAGTGAAGTGCATCGGTGAATGAAAGCAATGTGCGAAGAATCCTTGCTGTAAATGATTCGTGTACAGAACTTGGAGTAGCTTTTCCGTAGGAGACGGGAATTGTTGAAAGATGATCTACGACCAGGTCTACTTCAACTCGTCATCACGGATGCTTTGGTTGCATCAGAGTTGATCAGGTCATCCGTAAAAACAAATGACGTTTTTAGTCGTAAATCTGATGCAGATTGATTGCCTGTTAGATGGTACTGCTCACCTACTGCCAGCTCAAGACACAAGGTTGCGCACTCTTACTAACCAAGGGCGAGTCCATTCTTCAACAGGATTTCACATCTTTCACATTCTGCTAGTTTATTACTCTCACATACATACATCAAGTTACGACGACGATTCCATTTTCATTTGATCCACCCTAACGTTAAAATATGAAATTGTTTCGAGGAAATTAGGATGCTGCTCTTCAGGAACAAAGTTTTACAGAAGTACTAGGCTTGTACTCTTCGACCGGTACCAGTCCACGGATCACTGACTGGGAAACACTGTTCTAGCCACTAGGCCATTATAGTAGGAAACTTAAATGAAGTACAAATGTTGAAGAACTCAAACTTGGATTTCACTTTTCTTGCTTCAGGTGCGTTACTGAACCTCGGTTTTACGACGAAGAGCTCAGCTTTGGTTTATGTCGAATATGGCTACGTGATGTTGCATTTGCCCTCAACTATCTGCATTCACAACATCTTTGCCATCTTGATCTGAAACTGGACAATGTTTTTTTGAAAGAAGATGGATTTGCTTGTCTGGGTGATTTTAGTCTGCTTTCCAATATCGATGAGGTGAGATTTAATGCTTCGACGACGTGAATGTCAAATATGGTTGCTGGAAGTCAACTCTAGATGACAATAATGACAACTGCCAAATTAGCAAAACTTTATTATCTGCTAAAAAATGTCATTAACTTACCACAAAAGATGAATAGCCTGGTAAACATCTTGAGCTTTTTGTTATCAAATACGTGTTACACTCCATATTTAATCTTTGCTATCGTAGCAAAATTTTCACTCAATTGATCAGTTTTAAACTTATAGGTCTAATTTCTAATTTATTTTTTAAGATGACAAATAGGCAAACAATTCTCATTATGAAATTGATTTGAGGTAACTGTAACTAATGTATTATTCAAAAAATGTCGTTTCGTAGAGGCTGTTAAGTATGAGGCTACAAGTTCAGCAAGACGTGTCAAATGGGTGTACCATTTTCGGGTGATATTTTTGTCCTTCAACAAAGAACATTTGTGATCAGGTGGTAAATTTTTAGGTGTATGTTTAGCTCAAATTTTAAAATGTTTATTTGTATGAAAAGAACATGATAAGAAAAAATTATTTAATTCCTTTTTTAAAAAGAAAAGATAGAAATCGTTCCCCAATCACTGTTTAGCATTCACTTGTTCTATTCATGTAAATGCAATTTTCAACACCATGAATACGGGCTACTTTGGCCCACTTTTTGGAGCTTTTTTTTTTTTTTTTTTTTTTTTTTTAATCTTTTCCCAATAATTTTGTAATTTTTCACATTTCTAAGCTGCGGTAACCATTTAAAACATCTAGACTACTCTTTTTAGAACATTTATCTTTCTTTTTAAAGTTTTATTTCTAATTTTAATTATTATTTTTCATTTGGACCAATGTTACCTTTGCGTTTTTGATACTTTGACCCAAGTAGGTTTTAACTGTTTAAAATCAATGTATAAGAAACTAGAGGCAAAAAGGACTTGGGTTCATAAGAAAATCTAAGTTTGAGTCACACATACTTTTTTTTAAGAAAAGTTAATTTTTTTTAATTGTGTCTGTACGTCTAGTTATTGTTTCACACATTGCCGACGGAAAACAGTCCTTTTTTTCATTAGTTCTGGAGGTTAAATGATTTTATTAATATAGCACTACTAGTAGAGTAAGGGCTCCTTTATTTATTGTTGGCCACTTCCAAAACTTGCTATTGCGTTCCATGCCCTCAACAACAGCTCCTTCTTCTCTCCCACGAGCAGCTATCCCATGAAACCTGATAATATTCCATTCTACTCAAGGAAATTTCACAACTTGGTCTAAAGGTTTTCTTTTATGGGATTACTGGCATAGTAAGAAGTAGATGCAACTGTGTAGATCTCTTCGGGACCACTAACAACGTCCAGTTCCTCATCGCCTTCGCTGATATGTGTTACATACAGGTAAAAATTAAACATGTGAGGCAGTGAGAAGCAAAGGGATGTAATAGGACATTTTCAAGTTTTGAGTAAAACGTGTTTGAAGATAAGATCTTCGGTAGATTTTCATTGAAAGTTTGTTCTAAATCATGCTGTGTTACAGCACCTACCAGGGTTACTAATACTATCTTTTGCCCCAAGGCAGAGAGAAGAGGTTTACCTTCAATTTGTTCAGGTTATCTCCAAATTTTTAATTTTGCCACTTGCATCTCTTTGCTTCTCACTGCCTCATGTGTAAAAAAAATTACAAGAAAACAAAACATATTGCAAATTTATGGCCTGACCTTGACAGTATTTACTTCTTTTTTGGGAAGTTAGCTGAAATAGTAGGGAAGGGTTATTAAAGCTGAATTGAGTTACGTCAAATTCGAAAAAGAATCGCTAAGGTATGCCAACTCAAATCCGAGTCAATAACACTTACTTATTTCAGTGAATTCCCCCAACAAAAGTACTAACTCAAGGTCAGACTTCATCTTATCAGAGCCAAACTCTATGTGGTTTAAGTAAACCCATGTAGTTTCTAATTTGTTTTTAGCAATTCTAAAATGTTGCTATTTTTCATGAAAAACGATCTTCCAATAATTTTTACTCCAACCAAGGTACCTCAAGGATTTCACTTTTTGGAGCTCTACGAGCCACCAGAATTTACTGACTGGTGCCATGGTTTACCGCCAAAGGTTATTGCGGATGCAAACAAATTTGGCGGCGATAAAGCCGACATGTGGCAATATGGCATTCTGGCACTGGATTTGCTCACTGACCTGAAGCTCACTGGAAACAAAAGTTCTTATCTATCCATGTGGCACCACGATGTCTGGCCGTTTTTACAGAAAGTAAGTGTTTATTAGTGATTATCGTAATGTAAATCCCTACAAACAAAAATATGCTTAGCAGACATTTTTGAACTCGTTGTTCTTGTGGAGTTTTCGAGGTTTAGGTGCTCCTACCCCGATTAGAGAACGAACACACCTCAGTAAATGAACAATTGAGAAAATAACAGACAAAGGGGTGTAAGTGCCAAAATTAAAAATTTGAGCATAGTCAATAAAATATTAGAAGAAAACCTCATCTGTTTTGAGGAAAGAGATGGTACTAGTAGCTCCAATAGGTGATGCTATACAGCATGAATTAGAAGAAAAATAAAATCAGTGAAAACCTAAACCTTGAGTTTGAACTTTACAAGCGTTTTACTCAAAACTTTAAAACATAAATGTGTTTCTGCACTTCAGTAAATAAATCAAACTCTTCACTTTTTATTAAAAAAAATTTTTTCAACTGTTCTATCTCATTTTTGTTGTTGTTGCCATTACAAAAAACAATAGACAGCACAGATTATAAATAAATTATATTACAAAGAAATATAAACTTTGAAAATAAATTCCACTTTTAAAGCTGACACACATCAATAAAAGTGTTTTTAATGCAATGTACCGAATATTGGTAGATTTTAGAAACATTATGCACATCTGAAAATAACATTCTGTTTACATGTTCATTTATTAATTAGATTATCCTATAATATGAATGACTAATAGCATTTGAAAAAAAAATGAGGAAAATTAATAACATTAATGCTAGAATACGAATAGGCAAAAGTCTCAAAAACAGGGCCTTATTAACTTATGAAGTTAGGGGAAATTCAGTTTCATCCCCTTCCTTTTTTTTATTGGCTGGGGATTTTTTTCTAAATTCTATACACATCGAAACAAAACTCACTAATGCCAAAAATGTTATTTACAAAAGAGTTAACACTGATTAAAATTTATGCCCGCCCCTCCCACTAACATATATACATTTTGCACATTATATAGGGTTGCATTGATATTCTATGGTTAGTTAAATCAAATTCGTTAATCAAATTTATCACTTCATCGAATTAATTGAGCGTTATAAAAGAACAATGAAACAAAGCCGGGTCAAATTCCCCATTTAATAGCATACAACTAAAAAAATTTAAAAAACACGCTTTTGTAGCAGTATGAACTAAAAAGTAAAAAATAATCTTTGAATGAATAACTTAATTTTTAATTAGCTTTAAAATAATAGGAATAAAATAATAAATTGACCAAACAATTTACATTTTTAATGTAAAAAAAAAGTATGGGATGCTCTCAGTTTACAGGTTGGCGATGATTCTGTATTAACAGCAATGATAAATTTAAGACAAACGACATCAAGCCACCCACGCTTTGAGGAATTTTTTTCGAAAAGATGATGGACCTATTTGATTAAATTAAAATGCAAGATGCTTTGCTCAGCATTGTAAATCTTTGCCAAATCTGTTTCTGTAATAGGTGCTGCTGCATAAGGAATATTTGGACTATCTTTTGGAAAGCACCTTTCAGACTTACATGTTCAAAGAAAAAGAATTTAGCGCTTGTTTCGATTACCTTAGCAAATTGCTGTGTCTTTGTCCAGACGACAGGTTGAGCGCGGAAAAAATAGTTGAACACGAGTTTCTTGATGCCCCATGGCCTTGCCTTCCCGGAGAATTCGAACTGCCGAAACTCATAGTGGGTAAGTAACTATTAAATTAGTAGTTCGAATGAATGTAGACACTCGTTTCACGCGGGTTTATTTTACGCGGTTTCGATTATACGCGGTTTAAGATTTGACACCTTTATTTTATTTTACGCGGATGAGTTTCAGTTTTACGTGGATGCGGCAATGCAAACAGTTAAAATTTTCGCCATTTTCAAAATCCAAACTCCTGAGATTGCAGATTAATGGGACACTAGAGATATTTTTGCGATTGGATCAAGAACTCTTCCCAGAAGTCAAGTTATTAAACTCACACAATTCAGAACTCACTGGAAGAAGAGCTTTTAGGAGTGACAAAGGTGGCCAAAACCAACGAGGATATCGACTTCGGTGACGCACAACTAAAAAAGTTCACATTGAAAATTTTGAGCCATTACTAGAAAATAGAAATGATCTTTCTGGTTTTTGTTAGTGGAGGAAGATTCTATCATGGAAATGACGCAAGTGATCATAGATGCGTTAATGCTCTGGAAAAAACTTCAGAGAAAAATTCTTAATGGCTGCCAAAATACTATCATAACCAGTTCTTTTTTATAAACACAAAAATAATTTATGTTACCTTTATGCATGTTGTGCATATAATATGCATGTTGTGCATATAATCGGTATAAGTACACATTAAACTTATTATAAAATTAGTCATCACTAGAATGGAGTACATTTTTTTTACTTTCTTCTATATCTAATATATAGAAGAAAGTATTGGATTCGTGCAAATTTTCGAATTTCGAATTTTGACGGATTCGAACGTTTTGAGGTGTACTGAGTTCATTTCGACTATTTTTGGAAAATGTCTGACTGTGTGTGTGTGTGTGTGTGTGTGTGTCACGTCTGTGTGTGACCAGTTTTTTGTGGCCGCTCTACAGCAAAAACTACCGCATGAAATTGAACGAAATTTGGTACACATATGTGCCCCTATGTGAACTTGTGCCCATTGGTTTTTGGCGCAAATTCCTCCAAGGGGGGTGGAGCAATGGGACGTTTTTTGAGTCACGCGTGATTGCTATTCCTCAGGAAGTAACTGGCGGAATCAAACAAAATTTGGTCCATATGTTGCCAGTAACAGGAACAGGTGCTGATTCAATTTTGGTGTCAATAACTCAAACGGGGGTTGAGCTATAGAACGTTTTTTGTCGTCAATTGTGACTGCTGTATCTCAAGAAATAATGAACGGAATGAAAGAAAAATTTATCGGCAAGTAGCCCTTAGTGGGTATAAAAGCTGATTTTATTTTGGTGTCAACAGCTAAAAAGGGGGGTAGCGCAATCGCCCGTTCTTTTTTTCCATTGTGAGTGCCCTATATCAAGAAGTAATGCTACGTTCTGGTTGAAATTTGGAATATATGTGAATCCATATGTAAACAGGCATTGGTTCAATTTTGGCGCCAATCGCGCCAAGAGGTGCTGATTTATTTTTATTATCATTATTTTTTAGCGAATAAAAATAGCTTTATTAATGCAACAATAAGAATGATAAATCGTAATAGATTATCGTCTGCTTATTTCTCGTGATTTTAATTGTATGGAAATGATCGGAAATATTATCTCAATGGTTTAAAATTTTTAACTGTTGCCATCTTATGTTTGTTAACAAATAAAATATTTGTAATTAATTCAAGCAAGGCTTTTAAAATAACTTTCAATTTTCGCTCTTTGCTTTGCTTTTTTATCAATAACTCAAATATTGGGATGGTCGTCAAGTTTTTGCATGTGTAATTTTGTTTTTGTTGGGAATATTGCTTCCTCGTCAAGCATGGGGAGGGATCAGAAAAAAAAAATATATATATATAGAAGAAAGTTTCGTGATGGCCACAACATACTAGTTTCATCTATGGAACCTAACCCCCATTGTTACACTTCTATTAAGTCTTCATTTATGCGGTTTCGATTTAAGCGGCATTTTCTTGGAACGTAACCCCCGCGTAAAAAGAGGATCTACTGTATTACTTTTTTACAGAGGTAGAAGCCATGGTGGTTCTGTATTGATGCAGTGCTCATATTGCTTGTCGTAGGATTTTTAAATTTACTACTAGCCGAATTCGACAAAGCTTCTTCCTCCTTTTGTGTCT
This sequence comes from Uloborus diversus, assembly GCF_026930045.1. Taxonomy (NCBI): domain Eukaryota; kingdom Metazoa; phylum Arthropoda; class Arachnida; order Araneae; family Uloboridae; genus Uloborus; species Uloborus diversus. The sequence goes on from NW_026557683.1 coordinate 23,531, forward strand.
TTGTTTGATGCATAAATAAAGTTACAACAGTTGATTTTGTAAATGATGAAAAATATATTGTGACCAACATAGAAACAAAAAATTGAATTTTTGCATCTTAAAATAAATTATGTTTTTCCCAATCATTAGTTGCGATCTAGGACCTTACTCGTTGCCTTTTTAGCGTACTTTTACAAATGGCTCCCACCACAACCATGATATAGAAAAGCATAAAAAACGCAACATAACAACGGGGTCGGTTTATATATAAGTGCGGTTTTAGTTTCTGTGTTCGGTTATGGGTTTCGCTCTGTTTTTTGATTGTAATTCACTTAATTGTTTGTTTTTTGTTTTGGTAATAGTTTTTCTGGAATGGTTAATTTGGAGCAATCGAGGTAAAGCCACTTAAGTAGGGTGTAACAAAGACCTCAAAGTGTGTGAAGAAGAAGAAAATAACGTAACAATACGTGTGTGGGCCGGTGAACCAGAGACGTTTGTATTGTTAGCAAAAGCAAGAAGTTCCGTCTAGAACTAAACGAGCCTACTTTCTCGTATACCCATACTACTTTCTACTACCTGATCAATATTCTCAAAATTAGCTAAAATCGCAAATTGTTTCAAACATATTTTTTAAATATTTTAAGCTGATTTCTAGGAATAAAAAATTCCTCACTCATAAAAAAAAACGAACAAATAAAATAGCAGCACCTTTTAAACAAAGCAGCTAATACACTTTTTTCCATTAAAAAAAATTTTTTTAACAGCTTTCAAAACGAAAAAATAATAATTAAAATTAATAAGCTTATTAAAATAAATACATCATATCAAAAAAAAAAAAAAAAAAAAAACGCTTCCTTTTCCCCTGTTTCCAAAAATAATTTTTTAAATGAATTAATGCACTTACCAAAATAAATAAAAACAATAAAATGTCAACTTAAAGAAATAATTTTCATTGTCAAAAAAAAAAAAAATCGTCTGCGCATATTTTTATGTAGAAACATAAATGACTTCGAGTTTATTCGCCGAAAACTGAATACCTAAATTAAAACTTTAGCGTGAAAATAAATAAAAACAAGTCATATCAACAATAATTATTTCATAGTTAAAACCATAACTGCGGAGTCGGAGTCAATCTCATTTTGGGATTAAGGAGTCAGAGTCGAATATCCAAGAATCGGAGTCAGTCATCTGTCCTCCGTGTATAAATTTTTGCCAAAGCTACGAAGTCAGAGTCGAAGTCGGGGAGTCGGAGTCCGATTAATTATCGAACACAGGAGTCGGATTCAGAGTCAGGTGCCCCTAAATTCTCGGAGTCGGAGTCTGGAGTTTGGCGTCAAGAGCTATTTCCAACAAAATTTGTTTGAAGTAAATCCGCCTTCAAGTACAGAATCTACATTGACTTTCAGTTTCCCCGTAGGCGCTAATGTTAAGGGATTTGAACTGTTCAAAATTGAACGGAAAATTGTTCAAATCAAAAAAGATATTTTATATACAAGTTTTTCATCAAAAGTTTTTTCCTACAAAGTTTGAAGCAAATTCGCCTCACAGTTCGGAATTGCCTTGAATTTCCCCGTAGGCGCTAATGTTAAGTTTTGTTGAACTGTTCAAAAATGAACAAAAAATAGTTTAAATCAAAAAGTGAAATATGGGAATGAGGTGTCCTCGCCGAGATCTTTCGAAAAAAAAAAAAAGTTTGTTCGAATCGGACTATTCATTCAAAAGTTATTAAGGGGGGACATATAGACAGACCGACAGACATTTTTCCCCATCTCAATACCCTACTTTCCAATTTTTAATTTTTCAATATTTATCTAACTATTTTATTTATTTTTGACTTTTTTTGTTTTTCGGGATATTTTTAAGATGCATTAAGCCTTCTTTCATGCTTTTTTCTTCTTTCTCTGACTTTTACTGGGAAAGTAGGCTAATAAAATCAAGGGAACATCAATTACGGTCATATGAAAACAATAAGCAATCATGATTGCTTGAAAAAAATAAAAAATCTGCAGACTACTGGAAAATTTCTTGGAGACTGGGGGATATTGAAGGAAACATTGAATGTTTTATAACCTATATGTTTTGTCAATTTAAATTGTACAGTAATGCTTCAATAAAAAATGCAAAAATATCTGTAATAAATAACCACGCTTACGTTCAAATTTTAAAGTTTCGCACCATGTTCTGATAACTGCATAACCGAAGACTACATAAGTACAAAGAACATTTTATTATGTAAAGATTATTCTTATAGTATATTGCTTTTAAGCTTCATACAGGGTATAGTAATGTATTTAAAACGATTTCAAACTTATGTTTTTAATTAATTTAAAATACTTTGTGTCTTTTGAATTCCTGTAACTGTTCTATTACACTACATTCTTGGCAAACTATTTAGTAACAATCCTCATATATATAATAGCCAATGATCGAGTAACGCGCGTTTCAACAATGAAACTCGCTTCACGGCATGCTAATTTGATAATGTGTTTTGGTAATGCTTAACATGCAGGGAAAAGCTTTATTGTGACAAGGCTGAACTCGATCCGTTAACTTAATTGTTTTACTGTTGAACCTGTGTCATTTCAGGGTAATGGAGAAACAAACAAGAAGTTCTGTCTAGAACTAGACGAGCCTACTTTCCCGTATACCCATACTAATTTCTAGTACCTGATCAATATTCTCAAAAATAGCTAAAATTGCAAATTTTTTCAAACATATTTTTAAAATACTTTAAGCTGATTTCTAGGAATAAAATATATTCCTCACTCATCTAAAAAAATTAGATGCGTAAAAAAAGCAGCTAATACTCTTTTTGCCATTAAAAAAATCTTTAACAGCTTTCAAAACGAAAAAATAATAATTAAAATTAATAAGCTCATTAAAATAAATTCATCATATCAAAAAAAAAAAAAAAAAAAACCTTTCTTTTTCCCCTGTTGCCAAAAACATTTTTTTAAATGAATTAATGCACTTACCAAAATAAATTAAAACAATAAAATGTCACCTTAAAGAAATAATTTTCATTGTCAAAAAAAAAAAAAAAAATCGTCTGCGCATATCTTTATGTAGAAACATAAATGACTTCGAGTTTATTCGCCAAAAACTGAATACCTAAATTAAAACTTTAGCGTAAAAATAAAAACAAGTCAGATCAACAATAATTATTTCACAGTCAAAACCATAGCTGCGGAGTCGGAGTCGGAGTCAACCTCATTTTGGGGTAAAAGAGTCGGAGTCGAATATCTAAGAATCGGAGTCTGTCATTTGTCCTCCGTGTATAAATTTTTGCCAAAGCTACGAAGTCAGAGTCGAAGTCGGGGAGTCGGAGTCCGATTAATTGTCGGGCACAGGAGTCGGAGTCGGGGTCAAGTGCCCCTAAATTCTCGGAGTCGAAGTCTGGAGTCTGGCGTCAAGAGCTATTTCCAACAAAATTTGTTTGAAGTAAATCCGCCTTCAAGTACGGAATCTACATTGACTTTCAGTTTCCCCATAGGCGCTAATGTTAAGGGATTTGAACTGTTCAAAATTGAACGGAAAATTGTTCAAATCAAAAAGATATTTTACATACAAGTTTTTCATCAAACGATTTTTCCTACAAAGTTTGTTTGAAGCAAATTCGCCTCACAGTTCGGAATTGCCTTGAATTTCCCCGTAGGCGCTAATGTTAAGTTTTTTTGAACTGTTCAAAATTGAACAAAAAATAGTTCAAATCAAAAAGTGAAAAATGAGAATGAGATGTCCCTCGCCGAGATCTTTCGAACAAAAAAAAGTTTGTTCGAATCGGACTATTCATTCGAAAGTTATTAGGGGGGGGGGGGGCAGACAGACAGACCGACAGACAGACCGACAGACAGACAGACCGACAGACATCTTCCCCATCTCAATACCCTACTTTCCAATTTTAAATTTTTCGATATTTATTCAATTATTTTATTTATTTTTGACTTTTTTTTGTTTTTTGCGATATTTTAAAGATGCATTAAGCCTTCTTTCATGCTTTTTTCTTCTTTTTCTGACTTTCACTTGGAAAGTAGGCTAAAAAGCGGTCAAATAGGAACGTTATCTACTGGAGTTTAGGGTTCATCCACTGGAGTTAGGGTTAAAATTTCAACTATCAAAATATCACCAAACAGGCAATTGCTTCGTTAAAATGTAGAAGAAAAGAAGCAATTTCCACCCGTCATACCTTGAAGGGCGACTTTCTAGTGAATAATTAAACAATTAAGAAAAAATAATGATCAGCAATACATTTTTGAATTGAATATAGATAAACAATAACGATAAATATTTATACATTTTTCTAAGCTTTTAATATCCTACACTAATATTCATTATGGTGAGAATGTAGAAACTGTTCGCATGTGCCCCAGATGTTATGCTCACAAGTGGGGACAAGTGGTGCCACGTTAGAAAAAAATTGCAAAATCAAAGAGTTTTTGGTTCAATTAACAAATTTAAACATTGTCAAAAATTTACTTGGATGTTTATACATACATCGACTTCTAATAGTAAATTGTCCCTTAGTAGGCAGTTTACGTAAATGTGTTTTCACGTGAAGAAGACGGTGATGAAACTACAGCATACAACTGCTGCTGAAACAAAGAAATTGTCACCACAGAAGCACATAATGGCCTTATTGCTTCTGTGGTTCATAATAGCCTTATTGCACATAATGGCACATATTGCTCTAAATTTTTTGCGACAATGTAGAACTGGTTGCCATCACTGGAGAGGTTTGCAAGATAATTCGCTTCATTTTATCACAGTAAAACATATAATGTTCACATCTGTCTCGTATTGACATGTGCCCCCACCATACATGTTTTGCGCGGATTGCAGCATTTGAGAGTAAATCGGTAAAAAGTCGCATATGTGCGTAAACTCTTAATTTTCTCCAATGCTTTTTTTTTTTTTAAAGCAACCACGAGTTGTTTATTGTCCTCACTTAAACATAGTTGATATCCTATCTTTTTGCTCCGCCGGCCTCCGCGGGCGGGTGTTTCGTCCTCTTCCATGTCCTTCAGAATCAACTTTATTTGTTCTCGACCTCTCACTTTTACACAATAATCTTTAGACAAAAACAGCATCTAGAACGCAATACCTAGCATCCAGCATCCAGAACATAGCGTCAGGTATCCACTCCCTGTCATTAGTTTGAATATTGGCTTGTAAAACGCAAAATATTTTTTGCTATTGTGATAGCGATAAATGCCTTTTGTAGAAACAAATAAACAAGTAACCTAACAAGTAGGATCCTATCGCTATTAAGAAAAACACAATTTGAATTATGGATGTCAAAACTCAAATTGTTTTTTAAATTTTATTTACTAATTTATTTATTGAGATGTGCCATTATGTTGCCACTAAGCGATAACTCTTCAACGCAATCAGCTTTTGAAATAAGAGCTATGCTTTCCTGTATTCCCAAAAATCCCCTTGGATTTTGATCGGCAATATATCGCAAGTTTTTCACAGTACATAATATTGAGCTTTGAAAATGTCATTTCGTGCAAGACGTTAGTCAGCAAAATTCGGGAAGGACCACAACCTATAAGTACAGAAAATTATCTCACGCAGGACGTGAAATCCTTAATATATCATTTTTCGAAAATGTGTCTCTTGTCTAAAATTTTAGACAATTTTTGGTCTTGTTCTAAAATTTTATCTCATTTTTAGAGCACAAACCGGAACCTTTGCCTTTGCCACTTGAAGAAACAGACGTGAAACCTGCCGAAGAAGGAGAAATTCAAGAAACACCATCAATTGGTATTATAAATATTTCGTTAAAAACTTTTAAAACAAGATCTTCTTTTCTGACGAAGGATTGATTTATTTCGACTGGTACTGGTATTGCATGAACTATTAATTCTTACGTAACAGCATCTTACAAATTTATATCAGTTTCAAATTTTGAATAATTAAAATCTAAAGTTTCAAACGTTCATTCTGCAAGAATATACGAAGAGTAAAAGCTTCGTTCCACTTCGGCTTAAAATTTAAGAGATGTTTGCAATGCGTGAACCAAAGTGTCAAGGGCGGATCCAGTAACTGATTTTGATTTTGGAGGGAGTCATCACTAAAATATGGCCATACCAAAAGTAAGCGTAAACGAATTCATAAAGGGGTTCAGATCCAAATATGTTTGATTATGTTATTATAAGGTGTAATAAGTCTAATTATATTGTTCTTAGGCTTAGTATAATTAGCCTAAGGTTCTCCTATGGCATTTTCTTGAAATTATAGTCACCAAATTCCACTTTTAAATTTTCTTTACGCTTCAAGATGGATCATGACTCCCTAACCCTCCATCTGGATCAACGCTTGAGGGAGGAGTTTTAAAGGTAGTGCTCTCTCTCAAGCCCGAATGGGATGCACTGCATTTGCCAAGTGATTAAAAGAAAACAGAGAAAACAACCAGGAAACTGTATTACGACTAGACAATGCAACCTTAAACAACTTCATCACTTAAAAAAGCAAAACAATAAATGAATAAATAGTAAATGAAATAAAGTGATTTTTGATAGCCGCGGAAATTATTTACAATATTAAAATCATTTTATTCGTCCATTACACGGTGCAAATTATGTTAAATTACACAGGTTCTTGTGCACTCAAAAACAATGAAAATACTATCAATTGATTATTTTTAAGTGGTATAATACAAAGTTTCTTTTTCATTTTTTGATGTTTAAAAACATCTATATCGTTGTAAAAATGTCGCGTTACGGAGAACGCTGAAATACTATTGGCCGGTGAGGGATTAAATCAAATGAAGTTACCGCACCAAGAACTAATTTAATTAGTGCATTTTAAGTTGTAGAGTGCAATTGGAGTCATGTGCAGGAATTGAAATTATCTTGCTTTATTATTCTCCATGGTGATAATATACAAATGATTTCCTCGACGAGCTATTTACATATGAAATATGGATTGAAAAATAATTTTTCTCGAAGCATTAATAATTTAGTAAACTTACATAACCATTATTGATCAATCTGTAGTATGACTGATCAATCTGTAATATGACTAATAAAGAGTCATTTAAATAGTCGAAAGCCAATTAATTTAAAAGTCCAGTTAAAGTTTACAGTGCAGTTAAAGTTTACAATTTTAAATTGCCTATTCGAGAGCATGACGGCTAACAGCCTACTCGGTTTATTAAAAATACGGCGCCTTAAAAGAGAGAGAGAGCAATTGAGCTACTGAAACATTATGTATATTCAGTCAGAGTCATTCGCATGGATTTCAAGACATGCATTTGAGATGCACATTTCCTGATGTTAGAACAGCGGCCAATCAAAGGAAAAAGGAACTTAGTCATTTCATGAATTAAGGCACGCACGTGTCTAAGATCGGAAAATACGTTACAATAATTGAATTAGCATTTATAACAGCATAGCAGAGAATAATACCTAAAATCGCAAATTTACAATGCTAAGTAAATAACTTATGCACTTAGTTTTTAGTATAAATAATTAACATTTCAACTCGTTTCAAATACAAATCTGCAATACAATTTTTAATACTGCATCAGTTGCTCAAAATAAGACATAAAGAGTAAAATATTGACAGTAGAAGAGTAAAATTCCTCATAGAAGCAATATACTCTACGCTTCTATGAGGAATTACATAGATTGAATGAATTACAGAGATTGATATTACAGAGAATCTGAAGGAGACAGCAGAAAATGAAATAAATTATCAAGTGCGAAATTTCGTTTTTATCCCTCCCCCCCCCCTTCTCTCTCTCACACATACACACTTTTTCTTCTTCTTTTTTTTTTTTTTAGGAGCGCTTGACGTTTTAAAGAGGAAAATGAGGAAAATAAAGAAAGAAAAATTTGGCAGAAGAGAGTCAATTATAGAAGCAGCTGGTAAAATAATCTCTTTTTTAATTTGTACCATTTTAATAGGGTTGTTTCCTTCAGTCAAAAGTACTACTTTTAGTCACTGAAATTGATAGAATAAGCAAAAAAAAAAAAAAAAAAAATAACATGAACCCAGAAAATACTTTCATTTTTCCTACAGTTATTTTTTAGTTTTTTTTTTCTTTTTTATTTTTATTTTAATGTCCGATTTTTCAAACAAGGCGTGGTTTTTATGACATCACAAATGATGCACTTTGGCGCATCTGTATACCGCGTTTCCCCGTTATGATAATCAAGAAGCGAATTAAATATTGCGCTCTACGCTTGCTACAAACCATATCGTTGCCAGTACATGTGAGTAAAGATGCAAAATAAATATTTTGCTCCGTGAATGGTATTACATCAATTGTGATGATCATGTAAACAATAAAAGCACACCGATTAAAGTATTTTTTCAAAAATATTAAACTTTAACAATGGGGTCGTTTCCAAAATTTTAAAAGTTTTTTTTTTTTTTTTGAAAGAACATGCTTAAAAATATAGGATCTAACCATTTTTTAAATAATTTGTTTAAGTTTAATATTTTTGAAAAATTACTTGAATCGGTGCTCTTTCATTGTTTACATTTCTTGTCGATGACATCGCAAATGATGAAATGCCATTCTGTGTTGCCATTCACAAAGCAAAATATTTAATTCGCATCTTTACTCACATGCATTGGCAACGATAGGGTTGATAGCAAGCATAGAACGCAATTTTAATTCTCTTCTTGATTATCATAACGTGGAAACGCGGTACAAAATGCGTCAAAGAGCATCATTTGTGACGTCATCAAGACCACGCCTTGTTTGCAAAATCGGACATTTAAAAAAATTAACTAAAAAATAACTGTTGGAAAAATGAAAGAATTTTCTGGATCCATGTTATTATTATTATTTTTTTTTTTTTTTTTGCTTATTCTATCAATTTCAGTGACTAGAAGTACTACTTTTGACTGAAGGAAACAACCCCATTATTTAAAAAAAATGGTCAGATCCTATGTTTTTAAGCATGCTCTTTTGGAAAAAAAATACTTTTAAAATTTTGGAAACGACCCCCATTGTCAATTAGCATGTTTCGACACGCGGGAGAAAACATGTTGTGCACAAATGTCGCACGATAAACGGCAGACTCTGCAGAAATGAGTTTTTGAGATGTTTGAAGACACGCGTTTTGGGTTTCACACTAAGAATAGGGAAATGTTGGAATTTGGCCCATTTGTTCACATATCAACCCATTTAATTTGTTTGAAGTTTTGGTTATAAAAATTAGTCTATCGTTTTCCCCTTTACTTCATGCTAGAAAAAAAAGCCTGTTTCGGTGTTAAATAACACGAACTCTTATCCAAGAATCGTTAATAATGACACTTTTTTTTTTTGAGCAATCACGATTGCTTATTGCTTTCCAAAGCAATGTTTCCAAAGCAATGTTCAATGTTTGTTCCAAAGCAAGACTGTTTTGATGTGCTATCATTTTATTTTCCCGCCAGCACCCTCTGCAGCACCACCGTCGACCGGCCGCCTCACGATGCTGTTCCTCTAGCGAAAACTGTCTCCAGGTTGCGCCCATATCCTACACTTACACGCATACATACACGCACTTACAAACAAACACATACACACACACATACAGACACCTATACATACACACACACCTACACACAACTACCCACACACTCATGCATGCACACAGACACAAACACACACACCTACATACATACACATAGTCGTGATTGCCGAAAACCTAATTTGAATTCCAGATGTCAAAATTCAAATTAATTTTTCTTTATCTTTTGGAATTGTTTTGTGAAATCGAAATGGGGTTGTTTCCATCAGTCAAAAGTACCACTTTTATTCACTGAAGGTTAGGAAAAAAAAAAAAAACATGGAGCGAGGAAAATCTTTTATTTCCGAACGTTTAATTTTTAATTAATTTTTTTAAATGTCCGATTTTTCAAACAAGGCATGGTCTTTATGACGTCACAAAGGATGAACTTTGGCACGTACTCCGCTGGCGCACTGAATGCTAACGCTTGATGTCTACCGCGTTTCCAGCTTATCATAATTCAGAATCGAATTAAATATTGCGCTCTACGCTTGCTATCAACCATATCGTTGCCAGTACATGTGAGTAAAGAAGCGAATTAAATTTTTTTGCTCTGTGAATGGCATTTCATCACTTGTGATGTCATGTGCAGAAGCATAAAAAATGAAATCGCACCGTTTAAAATAATTGTTAAAAAATATTAAACTTTGTCAAATTATTTAAAAATGGTTAAATCCTATATTTTTAAGCATTCTCTTTAAGAAAAAAATCCTTTTAAAATTTCGGACACAACCCCATTCCGAAAGGCTCTTGAAAATGATGACTTCAACTAATTTAATATATTAACTAATATTTTCAACAGGCAAGCGACCTGCCGAAATCAAAGCAGCCCCAGATATCAAGCTACCACCTAAAGGCCAGGACGTGAAACGCACGGTCAAATTGCCTCCAAGGCCTGTTGCAGCTAAAGTGGGTGAAGGTCCGACAAAAAAGAAAGCAATGACTAAGAAAAAGACATTCATCGGCAGCAAGTTCAAACAAAAGAAAAACAGTGAAAAGAAATGATTCTCCTGCCCTCGTAAGATGCGCAACTTCGTCTAAATGTAATCCTTTGTTTTAAGGCGGAATCAGATTTGTTTTAAAGGTAGTCATCTCAATAAAAAGTTCAATCGTATTGTGCATTATCAGTTTTGATGTACACATTTTTTCATTACGCATTGGTTACCAGAAAATTTCTTCAAACTACTATCATATGAAATTAATGACTTGTGTGCTACAAAAGTAGCAATAGTGAAAGACGTAATCAAGCACAAATTAGCAAACTGATTGCAGACACGTGTTGCGGGGTTTCAAGAGACCCTTTTTCAATGGAACGAAGTGTGAGCTTTTGGATGAACTGCTAGTTTGTGATTGACTAAACTTGACTTATGCTCTATTTTTTTAAATTGCAATTAAGGCGTTTAATATCACAGAAATATACGAAAAGGAAAAAAAAAACTTAAGCTATTTCCTTTACTTATTCGATTGTAATACAGTGCATTTTACGAGATGTACGTACTATTTCAGTAAACAACAGAATAACCAAATGACACATGAGAATAAAATCAGGAAAGCTAACGTTATAAGTGCAAAAATTAGCACTCGATTTTCGACAGGTGTTTCGGGGTTTCAACGAACCTCTTTTTTAACGCAGAAAACAGTGAATTTTTAGGATGTAAAGTCATCTAATAGCAGTTTTTGGCAGATAACTTTACATCCTGTAGCAAATTTGTGCATTTACAACTTCATTCTTCCTACTGTTGCTTAGTGGAACAAAGGTATTGATTATTTTCACGACACATGGGAAGTTAAATCTTTTCTTTTTTCCTTATTATGTGTTTTAAAAATATATTTTTATTTTTATCACTCTTTTTATTTATTTTTCATGAGAAAATATAATTATTGGTAACTTAAATAATAACCAGGGTAGCCAACAACTAGGAAAATTGATTTTTCAGGTTTTCAACAAAGTCCCGTAACTTTTCCAGGTTTTCCAATCAATGTCCCCCGACTTTTGCAGCCGTACCTTTAACATTTCCTCTTAGAATTAAGAAACTGGGAAGTACGAGTGTCACAGGCAAGAAATAAAGAGCAATTTGTACTTTTTTAAATCTTTTAGTAGTAAAACACAAGTTTTAATAAGAAAAGTGATTTAGAAAAAAGGTCATTCATGGACATTTTCAAGTTTTTCATTTTGCTACAAACAAAAATTTTCAAAGAAGAAGTTCCAAAATTTTATAACTTTAATAAAGTTTAATTTAATGCACAAAAGTATCATTACAAGTGTGATGTCTCCAATTGTACCCCAAACATTTTCATGAATTAAACAATCAAAGATGTTGATGAATGCATGGAAGTTTTGAAAAAACAACTGTTTCTTCAAATGAGGAAGTAGTTCCAAACTGAGAACGCAACTCATATTGTGGTATTACAGTCGAACTCGCTTAAAACCGGCCCTGATTTAACGAGAACTCGGAAATAACGAGCAATTCAGAAATGTTTGGTTGGTACAATGTTAAGTCTATGGAGGCGTAGCCCGCTTTTAACGACCAAACCCCGGATATAGTGAGCAATACTAATTAAAATTTCTATTGAAGCCATTTAGCTAGCTCTGGATAATCCTTTCTTGAAAAAATCCCTTTAACATCCCGAAGTCAATAGAAAGGTAGTGGTGAGTCATAAATCCTAAACACAAGGAAGAGAGAGAGAGAGAGAGAGAGAAAAAAAAGAAAAATTAATTTGAATTTTGTCATTTTGAATTCAAATTATGTTTTTCGCAATCACGAGTGTGTGTTTGTATGTGTGTGTGTGTGTGGGGGGTATGTGTATGTGTGTAGGCATGTGTGTTTGTGTCTGTGTGCAGTCATGAGTGTGTGGGTAGTTGTGTGTATGAGTGTTTGTGTGTGTGTAAGCATATGTGTTTGTGTCTGTGTGCAGGCATGAATGTGTGGGCAGTTGTGTGTATTTGTGTGTATGTGTAGGTGTCTGTAAGCATGCGTGTGTGTATGTGTGTAGGGGTATGTGTGTGTATGTGTTTGTGTGTGTGTTGGTGCGTGTATGTATGCGTGTGTGTGTAGGATATGGAGACGGTTTTCGCTAGAGGAGCAGCATCGTGAGGCCGGCCGACGCGACGGGTGGTGCTGGCAGAGGGTGGCGCCGCGCCGGTAGGAAAAATGATAGCACGCCAAAAACAGTCTAATAAAAGCAATAAGCAATCGTGATTGCTCAAAAAAAGAAAGTTTAAAGCAAATTAACCAACTTCTTCGATACTGTATATTAAAAATTTAAAAAAACTCCGACTGAGTCGCAAATGTAGAATCAAGAGGGAAAATGGAAAATCCTTATACTATTCAAAATCAATTTCAAGTATTTTATTTGTTAACACGTAGAAACTGGCAACAGATAAAAATTTTAAACCATTGCTTTTAATTTCCTTGTCGGCCAACAATGAATTCGGTTACCAATCGCTTGATTAAAAGCTTAGCCGTATTTAAAATCTGCTTTAAAAAATGTTATAATTCGAATTCTGTGAAACATGGAAGTTTCAAACACATTCTATCAGACGCAGAAAAAATGCTATTTATTTTTGTACTAAATTTTAAAAAATTGAAATATTATGTTTTCACTATAAAAATCGTAAAAAACCTGAAAGAGGTTTATAATTAATATCTTCGTTAATTAATGTCATACGAAGACGCAACCTTGCTAAGAACACTCTCGATCAACTCTCCTTTCGAACTTATTTCTTTTATTTTTTTTTTTAAATCGGTCCACCCATTTAGGTGCTAGAGTGCCACAGACACACACACACACACACACACACACAGACACGTCAAACAACCCCCTTCCTTTGTGTGTCGGAGTTAAAAAATGAAAAACAAAGAACGTATGGGTGAATTTTCTATTTTCTTCAAACTCTCTTTTATGAGCACTCCGCTAAAATGAGACAATATCGCGGTTTCTTCACGCTCGTAAAGCGAGTTTGACTGTATCACCAAAATAAACACTAGCTAGAGAAAATGAGAAAAATTAAGAAAGTACGATCAATTTTGTTGCGAAACCCCTTGGATATAAAGTCGACTAAAATAATTCTGTAAAAGTTGTTTTTCTGCTAGCGCTATATCGGTGCAGAAAAAACAACTTACCGTTGCTGCACTATAATAGTTTAGTGTACAATAAATTAGGGTGGAGCGAAAAAACGAAATTTTTTTTCGCGAGTTGCTATAGTGCGGAAAAGTTGCGTTTGGTGAAGACTTAAAAAACAAAAAAAATTTTGAAATCCGATAATATCTTCCAATCGCGCAACGAGCCGAAAAATTCGGAAAATTGGAAAACTTCGTTTTTTTACGGATTTTTTAATAAAATTGCGTCAATGTTTTTTTCTTCAATGTTCTAAGACGGAAAAGTTGCGATTGGTGAAACCTTCAGAAATTGAAAAGAAATGTTGAATTTGAATAATGCCTTTTAATTCAGAAACAAGCCTAAAAAATCGAAAAAATTGAGAGAATTTCAGCTTTTTTTTGAGATTTAAAAAAATGATTTTTTTTTTCGTTTTTTCCCTCAGTAATATAGGGAAAACCCTTTTAAAAAGCACTCTATATATAAGTCCCATTTTTTACAGTAATTAGCCATTTTAAAATAATACAAGGTTATAAAATATTTGCCAAAATTTCTACCTTCCAGTACACAAGTCTTATTTTTTGAGTGATATGTTAAACCTAATTTACGATCAAATTTTTTGGAAACTTGGGTAGAAATTGATCTAGATTTCAATGTTTCTCTTAGTAGCCATCTTTTGGTTTTAATTCACAAACTTTAAGCAAAGCCTCCGTCTTCACGCATCATCTTTCGACGGCTTGCCTAATATGGCAGGGGAATAATTTTACATCCAAGTCTGGTGTAGTACCTGTTTTGATAAAATATTTAGTCTTCGTTATTAATTTTCGAAGAAAAAGTGGTGAAGATAACATAGTCGTGCTCCAAGCAATAATCTCTGTGTAATCAGTGGCTTCGAAATTTAGGGATGGAATAACAAAGTTTCTGATGTTCTTGCTTTTAGAAACGGGCACTCTGGCTTTTGAAAACTCTAATTCTCATTCGTGCCACCTTTCATCAAAAATCATGGCTATCAATATGTTTTCGGGACGCACAAAGAAAGAGTTTCTTTCAATGACAGAGTAAAACAACTTGTTTCAGGTTCTCAGGCAAGTATCCACATGTTTAAATTGTTTTGTAAACATGAATGGGACCGTTCGTAAAGTTTTTGAAGTTCATATTTCAAATCAGACTAGCATGTAACATTTCAAGATAAAAGTAACAAAGTGTTTTAACGCAGCTGAAGGGATCGTTACATTTACGTTAGTCTATTTGCTCAAATGATCTATCTGGAATGTGAGAGTGGGCCGAGGTTTAAGATTTGACCAATCAATTGGACAATTGAAAATCTTTATTGCTTGAGATATATCCAAAAGATACATTTGATTTTTACTCAAGCATTTTCTGTTTATTTCTATAGTTGTACCTCGTACAGTCAATTGCTTGAAAATCTATTACCGGCAGTTTTTCTCAACCCCTGAGACGTTCCTATTGGTCCAGAAAATAACCTTGAACCTGTTGTTTAACAATTCAAATGCCGAAAAAGTGATGAAAAGACAATTTGATGAAATGGAATAAACAAATAGCCCGTTGCGATGGTCGTCCGACATAAATTTCGAATTGACGAAACGCGCCACTTTTCACCAGTTATAAATTTTAGCACCACCATAACTTATGATGTCTAAGTATTCTAGTGAAATTCGTTGTTCATTTAGATATGAAACACTGCTATTCACTATGTCTTTGTCTGATCCGGAGTTTGGAGAAGACACGTGACTTCGTTTAAAGTTTGCGAATGAAAATCAAGAGATGGCTAACATAAGAACAACATTGAAATCCAGATCAATTATGCTCAAGTTTTCCAAAAAATCTGATTATTTAGATTCAGCAAATCACACTTAAAACAGTAAGACTTGTGTTCTGGATGGTAGAAATTTTGCTAAAGATTTTATAATCTTTTATTATCTTAAAATGGCTAATTTTACTGCAAAGAATGAGTTTTGCATGGTTAGAATATAGCTTCATAATCAGGAAATAAATTAATGTTTATGTGGAATATAGGGCTTTTTATAACTGTTTTTCTCAATTCCTGGTTAAAAAAACGAAAAAAAAAAAGTTAGACCATTTTTTAAAATCTTAAAGAAAAACTGAAATTCTCAATTTATTCGATTTTTAGGCCTGTTCCTGAACTAGAAAGTATTATTCGATTTCAACATTTCTTTTCAATTTCTCATGGCTTAACCAATCGCAATTTTTTCTTCTTAGAACATTTTTAAAAAAAAACATCGACACAAAATTTTTTTAAAAATCCGTAAAAAAACATAAAATTTTCCATTTTTCTGAATTTTTAGGCTCGTTGCGCGATCGGAAGAAATTATCCAATTTCAATTTTTTTTTTGTTTTTTGTTTTTGTTTTTTAAGTCTTCTCCAATCGCAACTTTTCTGCACTATAGCAACTCGCAAAAAAAAAAAAAAAAAAAAAAAAAAAAAATCTTTTTTTTTTTGCTCCACCTTACTGCTCATGAATGCACGGATGTTTTGAAATAATGATTGCTTCCTTCAAATGCGAGAATGATTTTAAACAAAGAAAACCTATTTCGTAACTAGCACCAAAATAAAAAGTGACTGAAGAAAATTGGAAAAATCTGGATAGTAAGATCATATCAATTCTATCACCAAACACCTTTTATACTCAAGTTCTGAAGAAATAAAATCTGTAAAAGTTGTTTTTCAATCAGAGTACTGTCAATGTAGGGAAAAAAACCTGTCGACGCGACTCGCGTGCACGGAGCAGTGAATGAATACGTAAGCCCAATTACATTTTCAAAAATTCGTTTGTCACATTGCAAAAAAAAAAACTTTTTTTTTTTCGCTCCACCTTACTGCTCATGAATGCACGGATGTTTTGAAATAATGATTGCTTCCTTCAAATGCGAGAATGATTTTAAACAAAGAAAACCTATTTCGTAACTAGCACTAAAATAAAAAGTGACTGAAGAAAATTGGAAAAATCTGGATAGTAAGATCATATCAATTCTATCACCAAACACCTTTTATACTCAAGTTCTGAAGAAATAAAATCTGTAAAAGTTGTTTTTCAATCAGAGTACTGTCAATGTAGGGAAAAAAACCTGTCGACGCGACTCGCGTGCACGGAGCAGTGAATGAATACGTAAGCCCAATTACATTTTCAAAAATTCGTTTGTCACATTGCAAAAAAAAAAAAAAAAAAAAAAAAAAAAAAAAAAAAAAAAAAAACACGATTTTCAACTGGACCCACACCAAATAAAAATAATATTCTGTACGAGATCTTTTGCGTGAATTTTGTGATTAATTTTTGTACTTTTCCATGATTTTTCAAAATTGTTTATTTACTTTTGTATTATTATTGCAATAACAACTTACCTTATTCTTAAGAAATATTTTTGTAACAGTTCTTTAACACCAAGTAAAGTGTCATTTATATACTTATTAATTCCTTCATTGTTATTGCTATGTTTCGTAAAAAAAAGGTAAAAAAAAACCTGTCGTTCGTAAAATTTATTCACAAGTATTTAACGGTCCTCCAGTCCAACCTTTCTTTTTTGCAAAAAAGAAAAAAAAAGTAAAAAATCTCACTGACCTGTAAAAAACATTCATGTGTTTTTAACGGTCCGGTTTATCAGGCTTTTCAGCGAATTGAAATAAAAAGAGAAAGAAAAAAGTGTCCCAACTTAGTGAGTGATCCCCATAATCAAAGCGTAACGCTAAGAGGTGAGGTGATGCAGAGAAAAGTGGACAAACACAGCATTTTCTATTCGTTTTCATCTGGAAATGTGTAGAAGGAAGTTACTACTATCAATACATCGAGGAGGTTCTTTCACTGGTCGGACTACCCTACAACATTGTTCAAAATATAATGAGAGCTGTTGATGAATGCATGGAAGTTTTGAAAAAATGATTGTTTCACCAATATGAAAAAAGAAATCGTAATAATAATGATAACAATAAAAGAGAGAAAGACATTTTCTTAAATGCTTGATGTATATCAACAGAATTCATTTACCATTAGCGTAAAGCTAAATGCCTCTTCCCCTCCCCAACCATTTTTCGTTTGCATTTGTGGGCTTAAGCTCGATTTCAAGCACATTTCTTCGATCGCATGTGCAAATGAGGTCATACCAACGTGCTTTTGGTAATCAACATTACATTACCTACGTATTAGTGTATTACAAGGAAACGGGGAGGGATCAACAAATCTGGAAGTGTGTTTAATCATAAGAAGAAAATGATTAAATCCGGCTCCTGAAATTACGAACAACCCTCGGAGTCTTTTCACACAGGGTTCGTATTTGCACAGCAAAAATTAAGCACTTTCAACGACTTTTCAGGGTTTTTCCTTGTAAAAATTAAGGATTTGGTATGAACGAAATAAATGGAACCAAATTAAAACTTCAAGTTACTATAATTTAACTGCGATGAATAAAATTTAATACCTAAAAAAATCTTAAGATTGTTAATTTAATAGATTTATGTGCTAAGACAAAACATAACAAAAACATCTGAAAACCTTAGTACTAACCTATACATTTAGCATGTAGGTTTGGCTCTGATTAAGGGACAGTCACAGAGAAAGAAAAAATGAAAAGCATTACATATAAGAGCATAAGAAAGAGTGAATTTACTGGAATTTAAGTTTCCCTTTTTCTCTAAAAAATTAGTTATGAAAGTTTGACATTAACCATATGTGAATAAAACAAGTATGTATTGTAAAATTCTTGTCATAATTTACATGCATGATTCAAATTGTTCAAGTAGACTCAGGGCAGCTGGAAAGTGCACAGCAACTAACAAGCTATGCATAAAGTAAACACTAATTGTAACTTACATTGTATTGCATTGTAAATTACATGGTACAGTAAAACCTGTAAAGTTGACCACCCTTGTAAGTTGACCACCTATGTTGACCACTTTTGTCGGGAACGGAATTAGTCATATCTCATATAATGAAGGAAAACCTCTGTAACTTGAACACCTCTCTATCTTGACCACCTGTCTATGTTGACCACTAATGTAACGCAAATTTGGTTTGCAGTATTGTAAAAAGCCCTTTGTAAGTTGACCACTTGGTTTATTTTTTAAAACTTTCTTCAGAAAATTACTTTATTTTATTATCTATTTATTATTATTATTATTTTTATTATTTGATAGCTTTCTAAGAATGTTTTTAATGTTTTGATGACAGACTAGCATTTTACTAACCAAACAGCAGCATAAAGCTTATGTTACTCTTTATTCTCCAAACTTGTTTTCCATTTGTTGATTTGAGATAGCTTTTTGTATTCTGTTCAATGAAAATAGGTGTCAGTATAAAAGTTCAAAATCTTTTCTTTCAGTTGCAATATGTTATGGCAACATAGGAATTGTGCAAAAAGAGCTGACCCGGCTATATATATATTTTGCCCCCCCCCCTCCCTGCAACAAAATATGTAGAGCCCCTCCCTAGTGGCCAGCAGTGTCTATTTTTAAAGTGCATAAGTCTTAGTGCTAGTTTTTTTCTATTTTTTCTTCAATTTCTAGGGCCGTTAGCCCCTTGCACTGCGGGTACACAGATCTGGGCCTGCTAATGAGTAAAGTTACATGTTTCTGGTGCAAGGGATTAAGAGACAGGACATTTTAATTTTGCCTTTATGAACTGGGAGAGTCGTGCTTATTGCTCTTGGTGCTATAAGTTGTACAAAAAAGGCTTGAAAACGAAACTTAGTTGAACTTGAGATTAATAAAAAGTATGAAATATTAAAATTAATTGAAAATGGCGAAAAACAGAGGAAATTAGTTGGCATATGTGGAATTTCTAAACCTACAGTGTCTAATATAGTTAAAAACAAGGAAAAAATAACAAAATTATTTGAATAGTATTTTTAATTATTGTTTCACTTTCAATGATGTTAAACACTGAAAGTGAGTTGAACAGAAAGAGTAAGGGTGAATTCCTCAAAAAATGAAGACATGCTGCAAGAAATGACAAAAAAAAAAAAAATATTACCGCCCTTTATAAGTTGACCACCTGTCTAAGTTGACCGCCAAAGTGCTGCACCGCGAGTGGTCAACTTACACAGGTTTCACTGTATATAGCAAATCACTTCAAAAAATTTCTGTATGCTACAAAACTTTGCCGTTACCAGATTTTTGATAAAATTTTAATTATTAAAGTAATAAACTTAAAAACATTGAATTGTAAATTTTGTTTAGTACATGTAAAAAGTTTTTAGTATTTAATCTTAAACGAAAATTATACTGAGTCAGCGCATTGCATTCATCAACTTAAATACCTTTGAAGAAGGGAGACCTCTAATTTAGGTACAACATGTCCAGTCCCCTTAGGGTCCCTTATTGAGAGGGTCTACTGTATATTTAGCACTAAAACAAATTATTGTCCCACAAAGATGATTGTTTCATCTGTCATCAGCGACAAATTTTTAAAGACACATAAACATGAAATTTCAATTATATTTTCAGCTTATAAGACAGCATATCTGTACCTCAGTGTCAGAGGAATATAAGTCACATTATAATAATTTTACAGTACAGAGGAAAAACTTTTTTCTGGCATATGCAAAGGATCGGATGCGAGCTCTTTTAATCCTGGTAAAAAAATTGAAAAAGACTTTTTAAAAGAATTTTGTTCACATGACTTGATGCTGGATAGGCTTCTACATACAATGCACTAATAAACAGAAAATCTCAATTTTTGGACTTCCGTTCCTCTGGCTCTGAGGTAGATATTTAATTGAAAAAGAAATTCAAGTTGCTAGTTACATTTCTGGGAATAAAGAATACCCATTTTTGCTACTCTGGCACTGAGTTTTTACCTTGTTTTTTTTCCACCTTAGGCAAAATATCCTCTTTTTTTTGCCTAAAGAAGTTTTTGAAAGAAGTTTTTATGCTTTCTCACATTTCACCACACCAATCATGTGAAATGCCTTGCTCATGGAAAAATACTTTCCACATATTTTTGCACATACTACTCCAGAACTTACTTAAAAAAAAAAAGTAAAGGGTTTTCAAGACTTTCAGCACCACATACCCACCTTGTTTACCTCAAAACTAGTTCCATCCCACAGCTGTGGTATACATCACCTCAACGAAACTGTTGGATGCCTTACTGTTATTCCCAGAATTAGATATCTTACTGTTGCTCTGAGGAGATGACACATGTATGTATAAAACAATGTTTAGGGCGCATCATAACATGGATAAAAGTGATCATGAGATTGCTGTAAACAACACATCAATTGATCTGAACTACTTTCAAATGACGTTGCTCAGGACAATAATAACATTGAAGGAAATAAATATACCGGTGCATGATTCACAATTAACAAAGAAATGGGGGAAACCCAATGAAAAATTCGAGAGAATAAAAGTAATAAACATTGTAAGTCTAAGATTTTTTAAATAATTGATTTAGCTAGTGTTTTAAACCCAGGGATTTTTTTCCTTGAAACCAAATTATAATGAATGACAGAATATCAATAACAGTTGATGTAGTATAGAGGAATATCAATGTTTGTGAAAATCATCATATGTTACGCTTTTAGAATTGAACTTAATGAACAATAAGACATTCAAGTTAAACATAAACAATTTATTTCACCACAAGTGAATAAATAAATTATAAAACAATGAATTGAAATGCATCCGTATTTATCTATACAAAACAAAATTCTTCTGGATAACTTTGTCTAATAATGTTTGCACAACTATACATAATACTTATATGTATCACAATTACAATAACATCTACATTATATACACATAAAATTAAAGCAATTTGAGAAATAAAACTATCGAAGAGATTAACACCAGAATATGTGCTTACTTTCTAATATGTACATTAAATAATCTACTGTACTGACCCTTGTTTCATTAACATTACTACACTGGCTTTGTAAATCATTGTTGAAAATTAATTTAACATTAAAATATGCCCTAATATTATATGCCCTTATTAGAATGCTGATTGTGATAACCAAAATCTATTTTGTTTTAATGGCTATTAATGCAATTAATTTTATTATTCTAGATAATTTACTTATGCTCATGCAGAGTAAACTGATGGCATATGAATAGCTAGGTAGAAGTTAATTTAATTTTTAAAGCAAATTTAAAGATTAACTATTTTGATCATCTTGATACTCCATATAATCATAATGCTTTTGAATATTCCTGATCTGATTGTTTCACTTGATTGCATGTTTTTAAAAGACATAATCACATAATGAGTTAACATTCTGATCTACGAAAAGAAGAATCTTGGCTTCTTTCCTGATGAGCATGTTCTAAACCATGCAGAACGGAAGAAAGCTGAAGACTAATATCCATGAGCTGCCTACACACATCCCCAATGTCATGTTCTTCTTGTGACATCATAAAATAACCGGTTCTATTTTCACATAAATGCTTTGCATAAATACCAAGGATTACATCTACATCATCTTCTTCAGTGTTGCCAAAAATAGAACCAGGAAATATGCTACGATAGCAATGTAAATGTCGGATGGCCTTTCCCCATTTTCTAGTATGAATCAGTTCTACAAGAATGGTTTCAGCTTCTTGATTGGAAAGGTCAGATACATCAGGCTGTTCTGATGGCGACAATCTGTCACTTTCAGTATCTTCAACAGCTCTGACAACTTCATTCTTTACTGATGTAATGTCTTGGGATAAATCAACTATGTGTGCTTGTTGCACACCAGCAGAGAGATGCTGCAAAAGTTTAGCATAGCTTTCCAATAAAAGCAACAGCTGAAAATGAAGTTTATACAAGCATCTACAAAGATCAATCCTGTGTTCTTCAATGGTTCCTTCTGGAATGGTTTCACCAAGCTGTTCCAATTTAAATGCAGATCTTAGGCTATCCATGCACTCCATGGTGTGTTCTTGTTTCTCCAAAAAGGTCTCCCAATGCTCCTGTATCTCTAGAACACAAAATTTGTGTCTTTCAAGATGTAGCATTATTTCAGGATCAATATAAATAAATGGACATTCTACTTGGCAGTCAAGCATAGTTAGGAAATGAGATGCTACTCTTCTGAATGCATCCATTTGTGAAATCAATTGACAGCATTCACGTGTTAATCTTGTAACTCTTCTAAATACCTCTTTGAATAGACGAGACAGAGTCTGATATGTATTCGCTGCGACATTACCTGTAGCATCAGCCATAAGTTCACGAACATGGGATCTCCATAAGTCATCAACGTCTTCAGATCCTGCTGGCAAATGAATACCAACAAATGGAGAGAAACTTGGTGAAGTATTACTTAAAGTTAAATCCCCATCACTAGCAAGGCTGTGAGTTGAACCCGAAGCAGGACTAATAGGCCTTCTTCTGTGATCAGATAAAGGCAGCGAACTTGGAGGGAAAGCATATCCACTGCTACTGCTTGGCATATCTGGATGAACATCATCAAGTGGGGAGACACTACCCATCTCATCATCTGAGGATTCTTCCTTCCTAGGACTTAAAGTTGAATTACTGGTGTTCAGACTAAGCTTAGGTTTTGATATATCATCAGCACTGCCATCATAGTTTGACAGCGAGCGCCGACGAACGCCCCAGTTGAAATTATCCATGCTCTCACCTTCTTGACTTTCCAATTCATACTCCAAGAAATCAAAATCCTTAAACACTCCAAACTGAGCATGCTCTGGATGGCTATCTTCTAACTTACTCTCAGCAGATTCATTATTTGTGGCAGAAATTTCTTCTGTACTGCTACACATAGAAGATTGATGTTCAATTATGTCACTACTTTGACTAAATATAACTGAAGGGCTTTTAGGCAAACCAACTCGTTGACCACAACTTGTGAGCAATCCAATTAAATGCTCCCTAGTACGAGCTTGAGATAACCATGGACGTTTCCATCCAACAGAACCATTTTCTGTAAAGGAATGATTATGAGAAAGACTGCGGCGAGGAGATGCTGTAGAACCTTCTTTCTCACTGTCTTTGGGACTATCTTTCAACAGGTATCTTTGTCCAATTATTGGTGTAAGGGATAAATCAATTGTAAAGTCCATTGTTCTACCTGGCAATTCTCTCTTACTACCAAACTCAGAATCGGCAAATGAAGTATTTGAAGCTATGCTCACACTGTCTATTGCAGAAGTTCCAATGCTGAAAGGCGCAGGAGGAGCAGCAAGTGTTGAGGAACGAGTTACCACTAATTTTAATATTTTTAGAGCATCTTTCCACTGAGGTCCCTCAATATATCTAGATATTACCCTTAATAAATCAGCATTTATTGTTTGAGCTGAAGTCGTAATATCTAAATAGTGTAAAACACAATACAAAATTCCAAGAACATGAGGAATAAGATTTTGTGGCCCTTTCTCTAAAATTTCAACTAAGAAAGTTATTAAATTCAAAAACACGTGACAGTAAGCATCATATAAATATTTAACGACACACTTAGTCCACTGAAAACTTTCCTTACTAAATGAACGTCGACTATACAACATCATAACAGTAGCCAAATTTTCCAACTTTTTAGATTTTTCCATGCAAACTTGAGCGATATTTTCAGCACTTTTGATGCAGAGAGTACTGGGATCATCGTAATTCAGTAATAAATATGGTAAAAGGGCCATCACATGGAAAGGAAAAGCTAAAGACTCAGAAGGATCCACAACTGGAATGTCTAACAATGAAGTAAACTGTGTTAAAATTTTTGTGGTTGGATCAAATGTATTAGGTGATGCACAACCTTTTAAAAGTAAAGCATGAACTCCAGGAAAATTAGACCACTTCAACTGCATTTGAATTTTTTCCAGTTTTTCTTGATAGTCGGTTCTTTCCAAAGGTAATTTGGTCAACACTTTCTCAAGAAGCCTTAGAGCTAGTAGAAATTCGTATTCGTAATCAGATTCTAAAAGTGATACAGCGATCCAAAAAAACTGAGCTAAAAGGGTTGTTCTATCTTCTTGAGAAAACTGTTCATCAGCCATTTTCAATGACTGAGCACTTCTAGATCGACCGAGGTTATTTGACTTCAGTCGAACATCAATATCTGTGTTGCTGCGATGACGAATGTCTCTCACTTCAAGTGTTGGTGAATCAGGATATTTTTTCCCTGAATACGAGGTGCTTCTTTGATGATTTATTGCCATTGGAAGAGGATTGCTAGAGCCACATGAATGCCCCGAGTGAGAAATAGTTATAGGTGGAGCACTTTTTCTATTACTTTCTTTATTTAGATTCGGGGTTGACTTAAAGAAATCTCGCATTATATCACTAATTTTAAAAGCTGAATCTAATGAATCAATTGCTTCTTCAAGGGTTAGCATTAGTTCTGTTACATAGCCTTGCATATCTTCACCTTGTTCAGTAACGGTTTCTACAAGACGAGACAATATATCAGAAAGCATTCTGGCATTAAGAGGTACTTTCAATGCTCTAAATATTTGAAGTGAACGCCCAGCATAATGACGTGATGAGCAAGACAAAGCTAACTGCAAAGCTATTTGAGCCCAACGATCTTGAATATGAGCGGAAGGAACTGATTCTTTGAACACAAACAATACATTTTGTAAAAATGTTGTCAGCTGTTCAGCACTTTTGACCGACCAAACTTTTGCAGTAATATCTTCATAGCTCCACAATGCACTACCTTTCTTTGATGCTAGAAAATCTATGAGAGATTTTACAGTACCTTCAACATCAGATGCTATTTTATTTGTTTCCAATGCCTGTGTTATTATGGCTTCTTCATTAGCAAGTGTTTCACAGGAACTACTATCATGTTCTCTACTTGATGTAGATTCAGTTTCATCAATTGAAGTATGTTTAACAAGCTCTTTCTTTTCAATTTCTTCAAGCAGGTTTTGCTCAGTGAAATTCATTCTAGTAACCAGTGCTTGTGCAGGTAGACCATATCCTAACTCTTGAGTTTTATTGCTCAACAAAATCTTTGCTATGCCTAAATGATCTTCATGCTTAGCCAGAACAATTAATAATTTCAGTAAAAGGGTTTTGCAATGCAAATGAACTAACGGGCGAGTATGATCTAATCCTAAAAATATTACATGCAACATCAAAGGCACATGGGGTGTCCAATCAATGTTGATGCCATCAATTACATCAGCTAATAACATAACTGCTAAATTACAACGATGAAAACCAGTGACAGGTTGAGAGCTATCAGGGAGAAATTCAGTTAAAGGTGCATAGTAACCTCCAAATTCAGGCATTGGTAGGGGATGTGGCTGCGGAGTCTCTGGTTTTGCATTATCTTCTGCAACATGACAAAGTAACAAGAAATTTTCTTCTTCAACAGAAGAAATCACAGTATTCTGCCCATCATCGCTTGCACCAGTAGATGATGGGGCATGATTTCCTTTGCATGTATTAGTAATGCTGCATACACCCTGAACAGTATCTGCACTGCAAGTATCTTTCCTAATTTGGCTGTCTTTTTCGCAACCACTTTCTGTGCTATGTCTTTTGGTGTGCAGAGTTCCACGCTCTAGAGTTATTTCAGTTCTAGGAGCATCTGGCTGTGAGCTTGAACCACCATCATCAGAATGGCTACTTTCCTTACGAATGCTGGTTACACGAAAGAAAGGAGGAGTTTCTGTTCTTTCAATCAAGCAATTAAGGGTTTCAACAGTTTGCATATCAGCCATCATTTCATCTAACAGTTTCTCTGGCCTTGCTTTTGCCATGAACAACACTACACGTTTGGCAAATACAAGTAATTCATTTGGCGCTAGACCTGTTATAATGAACAAGTACCGTATAATTACTTTGAGATTATTCGGCCAACATTTACATAATGAAGCCCACAATTCTTCAATTTCTTGAGGATGGCTGTCACCAAATTTAGCTGTAATATAGAACAGATTGTTTAAAACCATCTCAGTTGCTTCGGCAGAACCCCAACCTTCTCTACGATCAAGGGAAATACTCTGACAAGTTTCTGTGGAACAAAATTCTTGAATTCGGCTTAAATGGGCTAATGGACTACACTGTGTGATATTAGGATCAACTAATTCCATATTATAAAGCCACGGTAATGCATACTGCAACAAGTTTTGTCTTACGGGTGGACGAGCGGTTTGAAGTCTGTACGTAATTTCAGAGAAAATTGGCATAGTTAATTCAGGATGCAATTGGGCCAAATGATGAGAAAGCTGCATTTGTGTACATGGATATCCTGTTGAAAAAAGAACATCACAAATTTGAGGAAGTTTTTTGCGCAGTAAAACATTCTTATTGACAGCATCAGTTTCACCATCAACAGAAAGAGATGTGGAACAGCTGAAAAATCGATGATCCAAAATCTGCAAAAGCTGAAGTGCTGTTTCTTGAATTCTACTTCTGGGACAGCCAGTATTCAATAGTGTTACATTTATGATAGCCATATAGTGATCACAAGGATATTCTCTGGCGCTAAAAATGGTCGCTAAAGCGTTAAAACATCCATCAGCCATTTGAATATCACCAGTATAACAACAATCTACAAGCCAGTCTAAAAGCATGCCACAATCTGAATTGAATTCTAACAACAGAACAACAGTCTCTTGTGCTAAAAGATATATTCGTTCAGATTCGGAATTCAGCAAACAATTTAACCAGGCATAAAATGGACCCTCTTCACTAATTCCTTGTGGATCAAAGCATGGACCACAACATAAAACAGCTGACATCGCTTGTAGAGCTGAAAATTCAAAGTCAGAACAAGGCTCCTCTTTGGAACTCTTTCGGTCACCAATTCCAAAATGTGAACTATACTTTCCACTCCATGATGCAAAAAGATAAAATAAATTCCTTCTAAGATCACATCCAAGTAAATTATTCCTATTTTCAAGAGTAAAGCTTTTGATTAATTTGTGTATGAAACCACAGAAATGTTGTTTGATTTCTTGAACAATGCTTGGTACATCTTTATCATTTTCAGTTTCAAGGTACAGCCGAGCACCATCAATATATTCAACAAAAGTAGTGTTAAGAGAAGATGCATCTCTATCTAAAACACTGTTGCTTATGCCAAAGGTTCCCTGTTCAGCAATTAGTTCTAAGACTCGAGCAAGTTGCACTCTGAGTACATCACGGCGTCTCCTTCGCCTCACATTCTCTTGCTTTCGATCGATAGCTTCCCTTATATAAACAACTAATTCCTCCATTAGATCTTTTACTGCTAAGTGGTTAACTTTAGATAAACCAAAAACAATGGCATCTCGCATGTCTGCTTGTTCACTCCTAAGCAAAGGTGTTATTTGCTTGAATAGGCTAGAGACTTGAACACTAGCATTGTTAGGGGATCTACTGTCCGATCTTTCTGAACTAATGCTGTCAGGTGATGAACTAAGACTTAGCTCAGTGACAATAAAATGTGCAGGAGGAGCACAATTGGGAGGAGCTAAACGACAAGCAAACATCAAATAATTTCTCCACAACGTTAAATGATTTTCCCTTTCATTCAATGCCTTCTTTACAACAGTTGGCCTCAACAGAGAAGCACGATTGTCACTGACAGGATTTAAGTCCAGATAGCTGAAGAGTGTCGTAATTCTGGAATAAACGATGGGCCAAGAGTGAGCTACTGCGGTGGGGCACCTTTTCAACAAATTACTATTGTCAATAAATCCTAACAAACAGACACACCACGGATCTAAACCAGAGTTCTCGGATATTTCGAGATTGCTTGATGCCTTATTTGAGCCTTCTCCTGTGTCATGAAGACCTGACGTCCAAGCTGAGCTGTTTCTTTCAGTTAACCACTGTAGGTCAATATGTGAAGCAGAGAGTAAAGCGGCTTTTTCTGCAGGCGGCAGAAGAGGCAAGCATTTCTCGGCGACCAAAGGACAACATTGATCTATAGCTTCTGTAACACAATCTTCTTCACAAGAGGGAACAAGTGTTTTTAAGAGTGATTTTGTTTCTTTTAAGATATGGACAGCTAGTCTTCGATGCGAAACCCGACAGTGACACAACATGACTAGAGCCACTGCTTCAATCAGATGCAGTACAGAACAAAGATGGTCAATTTTATTTTGTTCACGGGAATCCTTTTTGAGAGAATTTTGAGAATGTGATGATAACGAATTTTTCCAGTTTGTAAGAAACTGTAAAAGCATGCAAAGAGCATTGTCTAATAATTGAGGAAATGTGTCATTTACTTCTCGTAACATGAACTGCACAAAACCATAAATGACATCTTCCCTCCAGTCTGGAAAATCTAAAGTCATATTTTGCAATGATTGAAAAGCCAGTGCTCGCAACTCTTCATCTATATGCACGGTTAGCCTTGACAGTAAATCCACCAGATCGTGACGGCTCATTCCATCGGGAATCAATCTGGGAACGGCCGCAACGCAAGTCCGAAACAAATCGATTTTCGGCTTTCGTTCACCGGCAATCATGTCGTCTTTTTCCTTATTTATGTTCTGCACGGTTGTCATCATGAGGGGTCGTCCAAATTGCACATCTAGTGCTTTTAAAATATCATCAAAAACCTTCCTCACATAGGGATAGTAATGGGACATTCCTATTGTTCGAGCTGTCTCATCTGTCAGCATTTTATTTAAAAATGTTTTCTTCACACGCAAAGTATTCCCAGACGGCAACACACCAACTGTTCTAGGCATAGGAGGATCACCTTCTTTTTGCTGCAAACTATCTGCTACAACTAAAAATGCTCTCAAAGCAATGCTCATTCGCTCAGGGGTAAGAATAATTTTTATCGGCCTTCCGACAGATAATAAATCAAACACAATTTCTTTCATAGCAAAATCTAATCGTTCTTGAGCAACAAACTGTATAATTTTAACAAAAATATTTAACGGTGTATCTCTCGGAACGATAGCTTTTGAGCCTTTGGGAAACAAGGAGTTAACAATGCTCTGCAATCTACTTTGAGTAGCTGTGTTACTTTCACATTTTATTCGAATCATGTACACCCATAGCAATCGATACAGGGATTCAAGAGCTACACGGCACATCTTAGGATCTCGATTTTTAAGATGAGATAGACACATAGCAAGGAAGTAATGCCAATTTTGAAGGAAAAATGGTTTTTGACTGACACATAATAAACAAGTAACTAATGGGAAAAGTGCTAAACTGTGTTTCTTTTTAGTACACAGATCTAATGTATGAGAATACAACATTTCAACAAATGTTTTCAAACACGGTACATTTACTTCATTTTTCACAGTTGCAGCTACAGGTACTAAAATTTCAACAAAAAGTCCTGCCAATGCATGCTTGATATCTTTATCTTTGACCTCTAAGAAATATGTAGCACATTCTTGCATAAACTGAAAAGATGCTTCAAATTCTTCGATAGGAACCATTTTGACTCGGAAAAATTTCATACCCATTAACAAGCTTATAATACTTTGAGTAGTAATCGGGTTAGGTTCCTTACACCGAAGCTCCTTCAATTCTGCAACAAAGCGTTTGCGCACAGACTGAAAACGAGATTGTGCTAAGACACCAATGACCTCAGCATATAAATCAGCAATAATATTAACATTTTGAGCATTTGGACCAGTTTGAGCACCTTCCCTGAATCTAAAATGTTTAAATGCTAAATTTTCAATATAATTCACTAAGTCATCATGTCCTGGATGTACAGAAAGCTGCTTTAACACTTCAATCAGGACTAAACAAAAGATGAATTCTACAGCAAGATCACGTCTTTCCTGCAGATGATCTTTCTCTGTTTTCTCTTGAATGTCACTTTTACTCTTAGATTCTACTCTTAACTTGAAATCCTGAGATGAAGAAGAATCAACACCTTGACGATCATACCAAGCATACAGTGTGCGGAGCAGAGATGGCAAGCAGTGTTCGGCAACAGAACCAAATGCGCTCAGAAGTTGATCGAATAATGCGTCCTCTCCTCTCTGTAAAGATTTTGACAGAGGTCTTTCTAACGATTCAGCCAACACCAAATCAATTTTTCGTTCAGCTTGAACGGTAAATTCAGCGAATAGAGTTCTCAGTATAAACTCACCAGGCTTTGCTTCAATATCGATATTTATTCCAGATGGAAATGTCTGTCGCTCTTTCCTCACTCCCCACGGAAGTTGACACTGAGTGCAAATATTGTAACAGTTTGACTGCGTCTTCGATTCATTTGAAGAAGACATTTTTTAATATTAGAGTGGGATCTGTGTGGAAAACTTCATTATTTCATGGACACACAATTCAATTTAGTGAACTGAATTCGAAACCTACTATCAACCACTGAGCTAGCAAAATCAACAACAATTAGACACATCAATACAGGTACAGTGAATGGTTCAGAATTTTTTACTCTTCGCATTAACTTCTAAAAATGTTTTCTTGCTTCATTTACAATTTAGATTGAAATTTAAAAAAATATGGCAACAAAATAAGCATAATGAAAGCATATCAGTCGAATATACCATACATTAATTTTTTTTTTTACTTTCCAGTGCTGTCCATGTAGGTTGCGTTCGACGAACTTCACCGGTCGACCGGTAAGTAACTGGTTACAAACCGCAACGTTCTATGATCTACCGGTTACCTCACCGGTTACCATTCTAAGCAGTTGATTGGCTGATTGGAGCAAGTGATCATTAGTTGTCACGTGAATAACTAACCGGTCGCTCTCGGTCGTGCTCGTCGAACGCAACCGAAGAAGAACATCATGTAGTAAATAATGTAAATTGTAAACGAGCATGTCTCGTTCTTTCACTTTTGTTACAAAATTTTTATTATATGAAAACGTTTATATTATCATGAAAAAGCAATTTTTTTAGTTTTAAAATATTCCGAACTGAAGGTTTTGTTCATGCGTGAATTAATTTCGTTCAAAAAAAATTTGTTAGGAGCTTTCTTTTAAAACGGGACACAAGAGGTATATGTTTAAGTTGGTCTTGGTTTTGACAAATTACAATTGAATGCAATTAAAAGATTTAAAAAGTTATTTATTGTAATTACGCTTTTGCAACCACAACAGTGTAATTACAGTTTTGTAGGGCCAACAACATCGTTGCTACAACTCTATTCCAAAAGTAATTTTTCCCAATTGTAAGATTAGTTAGGGAATTGGAAAGCTTAAGCAATGAACCTCACTGGTTCTTAATGCGTTCTTTTTGATTTTCAAGCTGTTGTTATAACCATTCGAAAAAAAGCAACAAAATTTAGCTTTTATTTAGATGAAAATGAAAAAAATAAGTTAAATTAAAATTCAAATCCTATATTTTTTCAAGGACTTCTGATTCTACCAAATCTTAAGTGGTGTTAGTGATTTGGCAAATATAAAATAATCAAAACTATATCATCTTCTCAAAAGGCTAATGTGACCAGATTTTTCGAGCTAAAAATCAGGACACATAACGGGGGGGGGGGGGGAGTAGTTTTTTTTTCTTCATAGGCTTAATATTTTACGTAACAGAAAAATGCCAAGAAATAACTCAAATGTACCAATAAAGAGCTCAAGTCGAAAATAATTTAATAGTATTGATGTAAAGAATATGCATCACACAACAAATTTATTAATCAAAATTATTATTTTCAGTTGTACTTGCTGTTAGAGGCAATTTTGAGAAGCAAATTCTTGTTGCCTTTCAGAAAATCAAGGAATTCCTTGCATGAATAAGAAAAGTTAATTTTAGTTAAAAGAAGACTTTTTAAAGTGGCAACTGATAATTGCGTTTTTTCAGATGTCCAAATTTTATTCACCAAGGAAAATGTTCTTTCGAGGGACTGTCCCGCCAAAAGCGGGACGTCTGGTCACATTAATTAAAGAATAACATTTTACATGGCGTTCTTACGTTTACTGACAGCAAAAAATCGAAAAAGCGTTTAAAAAATCAAGATTGTATGTTATATTTCCTGTGTGACGGAATTTAAACAAAAAAAGCGGGACTTTTTCGACAAAGTGGGACATTCCCTCAGCGGGACAGTAAGACAAAAAGCGAGACTGTCCCGCCAACAGCGGGACGTCTGATCATATTACAAAAGGCTAAACTATTTGTGTGGTATGTGAAAACTGAGTAACTTTTTAGCTCTACCTAATAATTCTGTACAACTGAAATTGTTTCAGGTTCTTACATGCGTATTAACTATGCCATCATCAGGTGAGTGAGTAGTTATTATTA
Source organism: Uloborus diversus (assembly GCF_026930045.1). Lineage (NCBI taxonomy): Eukaryota > Metazoa > Arthropoda > Arachnida > Araneae > Uloboridae > Uloborus > Uloborus diversus. The sequence continues at coordinate 56,221 of NW_026557683.1, forward strand.
AATCATTGTTGTTCTTCTTTTTCATAAATGTGCCTAAAATCTGATACAGAATTTCATTTTTAGCTGAACCAGATTCTCAAAATTATCGTCAGAAATATCGTAACTTAAAGAGGAAACTTAAAGTACTGATATATGTAAGTTTTTTTAAAAATATTTTCATAATGTGTGATGCAGGCTTGGAGTTGATTACGAGAAAATGTAATCGATTACAATTATGATTACCAGCTCGAAAAATAGGAGATAACAATTATGATTACGATTATAATCCTCTGCCAAAACGTAATTACGATTACAGCAACGATTAGATTATGTCAAAAATGTAATCGATTACAATTACGATGTGCCGATTACGATTTTGATTACGATTACAGACTCGTGAGAGGAAAATACATGCACACATATACTATATTATTCTAATTATTATTTTGCGGCAACAATGTCATAGTTAAAAAATTATGATTTTTGATTGTGCTTTTAAATGCTACATAACTATTTTGACCATATATCCTGCACAGGTAATTAGGTGTCCCATATCCAAATGACTTGCCACATTATAATGCATTTTGTACATGATTTAAATTTTCATTATTATTTTTCATGCAACCAATACAGTTTCTAAAATTTATGTACTATATTTCTACATTCTATTCTCTACAATTTGCTATAATATTATTTAATTCAACCTATTTTTGAAAAAAAAAAAACCCTATGTATTTAATTTTGCAAAACATGCATAGTATTAAAATATATTCAAATAGTATAAATAAATGATAGGAAAATAAATGTTCAAAATAAATACTGCAATCAAGAAAATTTTTTATTGCATTTTAATAATACCAATGCTTTAAATGTATCATGTTTCATCCTCATTCTCTGTAAGGTATAAAACTTTCAGGCAATACTGAATAACCGCTCAACAGGTGCAGATGATGCACAAATTGACAAGTACTTGGGAGCAATTTTGCTCAGTAATGGGTATACATGAATATTGGATCCCCAGTATTATAGGGGATCAATATTATGCCCATTTGGTACGATAGTTTCATACGCATTTATTTCGCTTTCGATTTTCTCCTGTATTAAAGAATTATTATTTTTGTAAGTGCTGGCTGGTTTTTCTAAAAATGCGAACAATTTCCCTTTTTTTCTGCAGGCTGTTTTGGTGACACATCTTTTATGTCCTTATCTTCTGATTCAGTGCAAATGTTATGACAGTCTTTGTTAGACATTATTTCTTCCTCGATAATTTATTTTATTTTATTTTTTGTGCTTGAATCGTACCAGTTGCATTTGAGCCTTGGGTCTAAAAATGAAGCCACTTGAAATGCTTCCGATTCTTCATAGTGACTCATTCTAGAAGAAGTTAGTGCTGACAACAGTTTTTTTACTGTCGTATTAGAGTATTGCAAATTTTTGGTCAGGAGGTCCTCAAGATAGTGCTTGAACACTCTTAAAGCAATATAATTGTAAAGCACTTTAAAAAGTAAAAATGAGTATAATAAATTTTGCTATGATTTCCAGGCATTATTTTTTCCCCCACATGCATAAGCATTTTATAATGATATTTTTCAAAAGCAAATGTTTTTACAAAGGTTAAAACAAATGTTTTTAAATTCTTTAAATGCAAACTTTTTTCTCTTATATACCTATTAAAAAGTATCAGCATTGAAATATAAAGCATAAATTTAAGATTAAATTAGATGTGAAAATATTTTGAAAAATCACTTACCAGAGTGATTTTTCAATCACTCTGGTCAATCATCACAAAAATCAAAGAACCGCTAAGATAGTGCGTGTGAATGAGCACTGAAGTGCAAATCCAAATTCGCTCTTCTTTTGACAAAATTCCTCCTCTTCCGCCAATGAAAGTAAAAAAAAAAATAACCCAGGCAAAAAAAAGGCATAAAACTTTTTTTTTTAGAACTTTGTCGAAACGAAAACATGTGCTTGTACGGCACTGTTGATATTGTTCTCTTTCCGAGGCGGTAGCTCCACTTGTTTGTCTGTGATTCACAGATGAAAAGGAAAATTGATGACCAATCCAACTTGGGGACGCGTTCCCTGGCTCTGCCTACAGGGTACAAAACCAGAGCCATAGAAGAGGAAGGGCTAGGTCTTAGCGCCTCGAAAGTAGGAACGGAGGGGGAAAGTGCCAGTGACGTCACTAGGTACACTCGATCTGGGACATTTGTGTTGTGCGTGCCTGCGTAATTCCTCACTCTTTTCCCGTTTTTATGTTATTTCTTGAGGGTTAAGCTTCAAAAAGGAATGAAATACAAGGGTAAATGCTTTGAGTCCCATCGACAAGTTAATAAGCGATACGAAAAACAGTAAACCTGATTAAAATCTACAATACAAATTTTTAGTTTCTCTTGTGTAGTTTTGGATATTCTTTAGCCAATATTCCTGATTTAAAGGGGTAGAAAGCGGAAATTTCCCACAATAAAATTGAGCTTATGAAGAAATGAAAATAATTTACTGTGCTTGTCAAGTTTCCTCTCGTGTGTACATAATTTTGTCAGTTTAGGCTTTAAATAATATTAATAACATTGTTATTTCAATCTTGTCTCAAATAAAATGAAAGAGATAAGATTGATATAAGGAATAATTAAAACATATTTGAATTTCGCGATACCATTTGAATCTAAATACTGCCGATATGTTTTAGAGAAAATTATTTTTTACGAAGTAACTATAACTCTGAACGAGAATCTTAACAAACGTTGTTTTTGAAAACTGAAGTAGAACCTCATTAACCTGGACTAATATAGGATCCAGGTCATCTAGATTGTTTAAAACGACTTAAACAAAACAACCTTTAAATTCAATCAATGTACATAAGTAAAATACTTGAACACAGTAAAAGTTGTATTTTGAATTCAAGAGAATGAAATATAAAGCTGCATTAAAGAAAATTAAAAAAATAAAAATACAGCCTTACAAAAATACATTATTGTACTAACGCGTTCTTCATTTATACCGTATGTACATTTAAATGGTTTTCCCAGATTAATGGGTGTTTACTGAAATTATTAATCAACATTTTATTCACTTCAATTTATAAATAACGTATTGAAATTTAGCAACGTAAACCAAGTTTAAAGTTTCAATGATTATCGCCAAATTTATAAAGCTAACTTATTTGTAGACTGAAAAATTTCTTCATGTCTGAATTCTACAAAACATTACGTTATAGTAATTAATTGAAATCTTTCGGAATATTCTACAGAGTTTTCTTCTGTGATAAAGTCCATTTAAAAAAAAAATGTCGGCGTACCTTTTGTAATCAGAAAGTTTTTCGTTCAAATATCGGATTCTTCCAAATGTTCTTACGCGAGAAAAAAGTTCAACAGCTTTTTTATATGGGTCAGGAAATTAGTCTTCCAATACAGAAGAACAATTACCGTACTACCCCGCATTATTCGGCATGCCGGAAAAAAGCGAGGTTGACCAGCACGCCGAGAAATTCGAATTGTCCGGCATGCCGGATAATTCGGGGTTTATTTCGCATTAAAACAAAAGTAAATTTTCCCATTCCGGTCCAATCAAAAGTCAAACCACTGTAAGTAAAAAAATAAATAAATCGCAAAGTAACCTTTTTTCAAAATAAATGTGCATTTCATATAACATGTGCGTGCTATTTATGATAGGATATAACTAATGGATTTGATTACATGCCAATAAAGTAATCAGTTCAGAAACAATCATCGTTACCTGCGATTTATTCATATTTTTTTTACATAAAAATATTTTAGGTTCCTTTCAGAGAGGTAAGTTTAATTTTTATTTATTGAAGAGCTATGGTAAATTATTTAGCACTGGTTTAGGGGCGGACTCTTACTGCTTAAATGTTTGCTTACATAGTTTCAATTTAATTTTTATAAAATTATTTGTTATCAAACAATATTTTTCTTGTTAAAATAACAAATGGCATTGTTAGTAAATATTTTCACAAAATTAAACTGTTTGTTAATATCAATAAGATATGAAAAGAATTCATATTCATTTTTAAGCTGATCATATATTTTTTTCCTAACCTCGATTTTTCCGGCATGCCGGAAAGGACCAGGCAAGTGTTATTGAAAATCTGGTAACCCCTAAATTTTGCGGCATGCCGGATAATGTGGGGTAATACGGTAAATGGCCAAGCTTTTGTACAATCACAAAAACACTAATGTATCTGATTTGAAAGCTTTAAATGATCACAAAAAAAAAAAAAGAAAAGAAAAGAAAAGCTCCTACAAAAATAGATACACGATTGAAATAATCACGATACAGTGCTCATTTTACATGCGAATTATTAATTATTTTAAGCATGGGGATACAGTGTTCAAGAAATTGTTTAGTTAAATCTATTGAATAATATTTACAAAGAAATTTCATGCATTACATCTAGATATTGTAATTTTACGGTTGAAGGAAACTTATTACGGTCTCACAGTGCCGTTAATAAACTTATTAAATATCATTAACTTGCAATGTGACAGGGTTGAACCAAATCCTGCATTAAAAAATAACTTCGTACACCACATTTTATGAAATTTGCCTAGCTCTTTATCTTAACTTTTTAAAATTCTTCCTCCAATTATTTATTGAAGCAGCTTCAAATTTAGTATTCCATAAAAAAAAGCATTTAAAAACAGAAAAGAAGGTTGTATTCTCAATTTTTTGATGTGTTTTGAGCTCTTTGAAAAATTTGAAGGAAAGCTTAAGTTTCCAGAACTTTTTCAGTACTAGGCCATCAGCACGTGAAGGCATTTTCAATACTTTCAAATATAATTACACACAAATATTTTCGATTCTAAAAAATGTGACCTTTAATGTCTACTTTAGCATAACGTGGAGGAAAAATGACCTGCAACTGATCTAGCGCAGGAGCATATTTCTGAAGAAACCCTAGTCAAATGTTATGAGACATTTCCAAATTAAAATCAAACCTTGAAAACAATATTCATATCCTTATTCATAATAAGTGATTTTTAACCGTGTCTGGGATTGGCCTGGGCCCCTTCAACTGCTTCTTTAACAACCCTTGTACAGAGAACAAATTTTTAAATTGTATTTTAGCTAAGGCATACAGCAGTTCTTTGGGCACACACACACTGGATTGTCCCGCGTAAGGCCCCCAGTCCCGCGGAGTGTACCCGATGACGTCAAAAACGAGTTTTCTACTCTCGCTGTCCTTTCGGCGGTGGAAGGGAAAGATCAAAGGATTGAGCTAGCCCTTGTAACTTTTATGGCCCTGGTACAAAACCCACTAAGATGCGGCATGTTTATGACCCTTCGCCAACGAGCCCTTTTAACAGCAGGGCCTAAAGGCTCTGCTCTCTAGTCCTTTGTACGTTTCTGTTGAAGTGATCTTTTCCCCAGTCCAGATCCCATCGTCTGCATAGCATTGTAGAAACGCAACTTGAAAGTTTTCACTTTCAGCAAGTTGGGATTACACGATTACATAACAAAATTACGATTATCTAAACTTAGATTACAATTACGATTATGCAAGAAACACTTGATTAAAATTACGATTACGAGATTACGAGTCTCCCATTTATAGATTATGATTACAATTACACAAAAATGTAATCGATTACGCAGATTACGATTACGTAATCGGCGATTACTCCAAGCCTGGTGTGATGTATTGCATCGATTTGTTAATTGTTGTTATGATGTTCGATTCGATGATATCCACCCCCTCTTACAATTAAGAACTCTGGCTGTATAATCTGACAAATAAGAATTCTAGCTCCTGATTGGATTTTTTTTTACATTTTAAATTTTTTTTTTTTTTGGTTTTACCGAACTGATGCTAAAGTTCTGAAAATAGATGGGTAACTCGAAGCCAACAGTATAAGCTTAAGATATGGAAATGTAATGAAATATTTTATTATTTAGGCCCATGAAGATGAGTTTAATAAGTGTCGTAAACAAGCCTGCTTGTTTATTGCTGTTATTTCAAGTTTTTCCAAGCAAAGGGTGTGTCCTGTTCTAATTAATTGAGAAAAATGAAACAAACATCTTCTTGTTCAGAAAGGAAAACCCTTTCCAAGGACGTATAATGTTAGGAGGTGGGTTTTTTTTTTTTTTTTTTTGCCCTTTAATTAGACGAAATACGTGAAAGTATACCCTACATAAATCCTTAATTTTGAAAAAAAAAACTAATTTCAAATTTGGAATTAGATTTTCTCGGTGAAGACCCCAAAGGTTTGTTCGAGTTTTGTGCCAAGTTTCAGGTCTAGGTGCTGTAGGGTCTTCTGGCCATCGGGTACAAACAAAGAAATGCAGTCACCTTAATATTTTTAGATATCTTCGGGATCAAAATAATAAAGTTAAAACTAATCATTTCATGTGCACCGCTAGCCATGGTTGCACTCATTTTTTTTTAGTTAGAGCAGTAGCTCAGCTCGCTACACTTTGCTTTAATTTGAATTTTTAGAAACATGTGTAATATCTAATGTAGGATATGTATGGATCAGATGATTACAACTTAATTTTAACAAAACACTAATTTAGATGTTCTTGAGAAAAATTAATGTTTTTCTCTGGGAAAAATTGCCTCCCATGAGTCATGGAAAAATAATAGAGAGTCGTGGATTCCAATACTTTAAATGTAGCCGATACCCTGTATATTGTAGTATCTAATGTTCTGAAAAATAAAATTAAAAGAGTAATTTCTTTTCCTTTAATTATAGGAAAATGAATGTTTTCAAGAAGAACTCAAAAAAGCTCAAAGAAAGCTTCTCAAAGTTTCAAGAGATAAAAGGTTTGTTAAATACTCTTTTATGATGCATTTCAAATTTCATTTTATAGTGCAACCTGATTAAGTAGCTAAAATTTCCTACTGCTTGAAGTTATTACATAAATATAAAGATTTACGAAATAATTCCTGTTTTTCAGTTATTTTAGTTTTAGAGATGTACCCATTAGCACTTTGGCCGAGTACCGATTACCAATTATGTTTTAAGGAGAAACACCGACTCATGCATGATGAATTTTGAACTCATTGGAAAAGTAGTATAGACCTCCATGTCGATATAATTTTTAAAACCAAATTCAAGCTGAAATTTAACGACGCATTATTTAAAAAATTTTATCTGTCATAAATTTTTCAAAAAAGTTATTTTTGAAATTAAAAATAAATGAATTAATAAAAGTAGGATTAATCAAGTTGGAATAAAAACAAATTATATCAATCGGTTATAGTTCTAGTCTGCAAAACATAAATAATTTTAAAAGCAAATAAAACATTAAAAGCTGAAATGTACATAAAATATGAGCTAATGAATGTAAAGACATCCAACAAAATAATTTGATTTTTGTCGCATGTCTTTAAATCCATAAGCTCATGTTTTGTAGCAATTGAAGAAGTAATCTGTCTCCAGAAAATATCGAGAGATTAGTTTTTTTTGAAATGCAATATTTGATTACTAAAGTATTTTGTTTTAGGGTGGTAACTAACTGAATATACTGAGTATATTTTGATTGTATTTTGTTTTCCTCCTAAGTATTTCGTTACCCAAATTCAAAGCCTTTTCTTACTCTTTAAAATAAAATAATAGTTTAAAAAACTAAAAAAACACGCTTTCGTAGCAAAATGAACTAAAAAGTGAAAAATATTCTTTGGATGATAGTAGTTGACCAATCACTTAATTTTAATGACATACAAAAAAGCGTGGGGTGCTCTCTATTTACATGTTTGCTTGGACAACAAATGGAAGAAATTCAAGACAACTGATAAGAAGCCCCCCACGCTTTTTTGTATTACATTAAAATTAAGTGATTGGTTAACTACTGTCATCCAAAGATTATTTTTCACTTTTTAGTTCATTTTGCTACGAAAGCGTGTTTTTTTAGTTTTTTAAACTATTATTTTATTTTTCTGTTTTTTAGTCTTATGTTGGAGAATTATCAGGCAGGTTTCTTTTTGTGCGGTATATGAAAATTTGAATCAGATTGGGACTTAATTGACGAAATCTTTACTAATATTATAAAGAGAGAAGGCGGATTTTTGTGTGTTTATATGTTCGAGGTAATCTCCGGAACCACTGCACCTATTTGAAAAATTCTTTAACTATATGAAAGGTGCTTTCTTGCTGAGTAACATAGGCTATAGTTCGAAAAAAATCCGATAAATAGTTCTTTCTTTATTCAAATTTAGGCCCAAATTTCACGTAAATTACCTATTATTGGCTATTAAAGGGGTGAAAAATTACTTGCACATATTAATATTATATATCGTTAAAAACGGTAAAATTTTCTGCGTTCTAAACAATTTATTTAAATGCTCTAACTTAATTACGGCGGGAGTAATTTGGTTTTTTAGCTTGAACTTTTTTAGGCTTAGCTGAAATTTAGGCACTACTTTCTTCATTAAATCTATCAATAAAAAGTGAAGGAATTGTAACACAGTTTTCTTTTTGACAGCATTGGAAAAAGCAAGATTTTTTACTCCAGATCTCTCTCGACCTTTGGTCGAAAAAATTAGCTTATATCTTCCAAGGAACAAAAGTTACAAGCGTTTTTAAATCAATTTCGAAATATGTCATTTTGATTCAGGTTGTTAGCCATTTTATTTTCGCGTTTCCATGTTTACGCTTTTAAAATCCATCTTTCGCATTTTAATTCCTTAAAAGTATTTTAATATCTGTCGTCATTGTTTTGAAGGATAATTTTGCATGGTGTTTTTTTTCTTTTATTTAAGTTATTCTTTAAGTTATTAAATTATTCTTTTTATTAATTGTTGAATATATGTCCCTTGACACAATTTTTGTTCTCAAGGTAGACCGGGCAAAGCCGGACAACGCAGCTCTTTATATAAAGATTTGAAAGCTACTGTTAATGTGATTTTATAGATTTTTGTTTGTTTGGCGAAACGTTTATTATTGCCAAAGAAAAAGCATCCGCTTCACTCGCAAAAGGGCTGGGTTCTGGTAGCGTGGTCGCTTGGCACGTTAGGCGCTGAGCAGTTCAGTCTAGGATTATTGTTTTAAGGCAGCCGTTAATGTAATTCATTGTTTTGGCGATTTGTTTTGAAAGAAAAGATACTTTTGATTTGTTTTTATCCGAGTGAAATGTACGACATTTTCTTCTTTTTTCTGACGATGATTTTTGTATGTTCCACTGGATTTTTTTTTTCTTTTCTTTAGACCGATGGATTATGATAGCGCGGTTGCTGGGCAAGTTTGGCGATAAACAATAGAGCTGCAGAATAATTTTTACATTTGAAAGATATTATTTGATGTCTTTTTTTTGTTCGTTTGTTTGTTTATTTGGCGAAATATTTTAAATTGCAGTAAAAACCGCTTCACTCGCAAAATAGAGTTGTAAAGCAACTGTAAATCTAATTTAATGATTTGACGAAAAGTTTTAAATTCCAAAGAAACTTAAATAGTTTTTTTTTTTCTGGAAAGGTGTGTAGCATTTAATACAAAGAAAAACGATCATTTCACATCAGAGGGGGAGAGAGCGTCAATGTTTTTTATTCAACGGACTTCCATTAAATTTTTAGCACGGGCATCGCTGTGCGGGTACTGCTAGTTATTTGTAGAACGAGTGCGAGGTAATATCTTAAAGTTAAGATAAGGGCACCTCGATGGGAAGCTACTGTGAGTCATTGATGTATGTTTGCGGAAATCATATTTATATTACTTTGAAAATTTGAGATGCATTTGAATAAAAGTTTTGTTCAACAATGGTCTGATCAGCAAAGAATTTCCAATTAAAGACTCACCTAAATTTTGGCATGAAATTAGTTAAAAACAATTATATTTCATGTTCTAATTACCTTAGAACATTGGAACAAATTTTGTCTGATGCAGAAAAATTAAAGGTTTTTGTAGATATTTTTAAATAATTTTTGCAATCATTTTTTAATGTATTTTTTTTTTTAATTTTTCCTTTTTCGCATTGTTGGATTTATGCCAAAATATTGATTAAAATTGGAGGAAACTAACAATTAAAAGAGCTAATTATTTAATTTGATTATAGAATATTGCATTGTCATCAGGTTTGAGGTCGCGTGCCAAATTTCAAAAGAATCCAATCGCAGGAAGTGGGAGAAATTTGAGCTGCAAGATTCCGTTACAAGATACATACATACATACAGGTGAAGCTAATAAAAGCGTGTTAAAAAAACTTAATTTTTACTTCTCTGTATTGTTATCATTGTTCCAAAAATTTAAATTTGCTAAACCATGGTTTTAAAAATTCATAAGTCGCAGAACAGATGCTTGAGCTGAAGAACAATTCTGTTCAAATGGGTGAGGAAAACTCAGACTAGTTTTCTGCAGAAATTCTATAGATTTCTGTGAAATTTCTGCAGAAACTGCCGATTTTCTATAAATATCTTCCAACTCAAGATAGAATTTTGCACAAATTTTGCAGATTTCTTTAAATTAAAAAAAAATCTAAAATGCTCGGAAATTACGATAATTCAGCAGAAATCTTGCGAAAAATGTTGAATTCATAAAGTCATCTGCAAGAATTTAAGATTTACTTTGAACTTAAAGAAATCTGCATAATTTGTGCAAAATTCTATCTTGAGTTGGGAAAATCGGCAGTCTCTACAGAAATTTCATATTCAAAAACTGACAGACTTTTCTAGCGGTTTTGGTTCCCCTTTTCCTTATTTTTCTCAATCGATCTTCACCACTGCAATTTCCTCCATAAACATATGTCTTGGAAACATGCAAACATTGAAACACATCCATCGCCGAAAATTGCGTGTCTTGTTTGAAATTTCAATTCTTTTGCATCCTGAAAATATTTTAATTATTTAGAAAGTTTTAAAGTAGTTTATTATATGCTACCCTAACTCAAATCATTTTATTTATTATTTTAGTAATTTATCCCAAGGCAAGGTTCTCTAAATATTTTTTTCCTACTACAGAACTGATTACAATGAAAATATTTTATAACTGTGTTACACAAAAGCTTTTATAAAACCAAATTGTTTTGCATAAACTTTGCAATATACTGTCCACTGTTTTAGATAAAATCATGTCTATTCTGTAAATTATAAATAATCTAAATTACTTTATAAAATTTTTGCTTCTTTTGTTTTTTCCCCCCTTTTTTGTGAAAGCTTCTTGGTGTTCTTTTGATGTGGATATTAAATTGGTTTAAAAAATTTTTTTTGTAGTATAATGTATTTTCTAGGTTGTAATTTTGTGTGCTTATTTTTCGTCTCATTATTATCTTTACTAATAATAAAGCAGAAAGTCTCTCTGTTCGGAGGATGTCTGGATGTCTGTGACGCGCATAGCGCCTAAACCGTTCGGACCCGATTTTCATGAAATTTGGCACAAAGTTAGTATGTAGCATGGGGGTGTGCACCTCGAAGCGATTTTTCGAAAATTCGATGTGGTTCTTTTTTTATTCCAATTTTAAGAGAAAAACTATCATAAATTACGAAATTATCATAACGTGGAACCGTAACATGGGCACACGCCAATTGGCGAGATACGAAATTATCATAACGTGGAACTGTAACGTCGGTACAAGCCAATTGGCGAGAAAATTCACCATACATTATTTGTAAATATACAAGCGAACCAAAAGACCTTTAATTTTTCTATTACGGGCGAAGCCGTGCGGGTGCCACTAGTTTAAAATAATTGGGTTCTATTTTGTTTACAGCTTTCTTCTGGACAGGTTATTGCGGTATGAAAATGTTGATTCCTCATCTAGTGATTCTGAAGCCACAGTTTCAAGTGATTCTGATACACAGTTTAGAGCAGAATTACTTACTTTAAAAAAGTGAGTGCTTGCTTTGTGATAATATTTACTTAGGGATTTTGAAAAGAATATTTTAATGTTCATATTTTTGTGTGTTTTTCAAAATGTACTCATGAGTTGTATACTTGAATTTGTGTGACCACCTTGGCAATAGGGACGTACATAGAAATTTTAGGGCCTGTTAAAAATGATTTTTACGAGCCCCCCTCCATATTGTTTACCCCTAAGTCCCTACATGTATTCCACCCCTCATTTTAAAGATTCACAGCCCCTTCTGGCTCGACCCTGGGCCAACAGGTAACTCTTCTCCCCCCCCCCTGTGCCCGCCCCTGATTGGTGACAATTGTAAGTTTTCATTATGTGTCATTGAATAACATGTAAAAGCTCTTACTGTATTCATCTGCATATTTTTTTCTTTCTTCTTTTTTTTTTTGCAATACTCTTTACCTGCAAATAATGTGAATTTTCATTTTAAAAATGTCATACGGGAAATACATTGAAACGTTGGATCACCAGACAAATCCACACCCTGCTATGACACTCAGTTTTGGAACTGCTGATTTAAAGAGTAAAAAATGAAACATACCTTTTAAAATTGCAAATTGATCAGATAGTGTGTAATTGGTGAACAAATAATTTTTTTGTAAATCTTTACTAATTTTATAAGAGGGAGGGCGGATTTTTGTGTGTTTATATGTTTGAGGTAATCTCCGAAACCACTGCAACCTATTTGAAAAATTCTTTCACTATATGAAAGGTGCTTTCTTACTGAGTAACATAGGCTGTAATTCGAAAAAATCCGATAAATATGTCTTTTTTTATTCAAATTTAGGCCCAAATTTCACGTAAATTGCCTATTATTGACTATTAAAGGGGTGAAAAATTACTTGCACATATTAATATTATATATCGTTAAAAGGGTAGAATTTTCTGCTTTTTAAACAATTTATTTCAATGCTCTAACTTAATTACGGGGGGGGGGGGAATTTGCGTTTTTAGCTTGAACTTTTTTAGACTTAGTTGAAATTTAGGCACTACTTTCTTCATTAAATCTATCAGTAAAAAGTGAAGGAATTGTCCCAGTTTTCTCTTTGACAGCATTGGAAAAAGCGAGATTTTTTGCTCCAGATCTCTCTCGGCCTATGGTCAAAAAAATTAGCTTCTATCTTCAAGGGGGAAAAAAAAGTTACAAGCGTTTTTAAATCAATTTCGAAATATGTCATTTTGATTCAGGTTGTCAACCCAGGGGTCTGTTCAGGATTTTTCACAGGGTCCGTTTTTTGTGAAAAATCAAATAATTTTGTGAAAAATGAATTAATTTTGTGAAAAATCAAATTATTTCGCAAAAAAAAAAAAAAAATGTTAAAACGAAATTTTAGAATTTAGAGATGGCACAAACTGCATCAATTAAACTTAAAGTTAAGTGTTTTCCTCTATGTCGAGAATATCGTTCTGGAGTGTTTTTTATATCGTTCTGGACATTTAGTGAGGGGGGGGGGCATCGCTCTCTCAAGTATCAACATTTATCTACCATTCTACATTATGTTAAATTATACTAGAAACATTTCCGTACAGTATTTAAAATATTTGTAACAAAAAAATAATAAATAAATAAAATAAAATTCAGACAAGGGTTCAGCATTTTTAACTTTT